>NC_041336.1:34837385-35041567 GCF_004354835.1 Perca flavescens
TAATAGGTAACCTAGCATACGGTATAAACGTGCGCGTTTCCTAGCAACCCCCACCTCAGCTTCTTCAGCCCCTCTCCGTGCACCCAGCACCACTACCGCCCTCTTGAGGCTGAATAGTTATGTGCAGCTCACCGGAGTAGCCATTTTGTAGTTTTGTGTTAGAACTACATTTTGACACCGCCCCTCCTCTTTCACTCACTCTCTCACACACACACACACACACACACACACACGCGCACACACACACACACACGGACACAGACGTGTCCATGCTGCCTTGTTTTTGCTTTGTTTTTTGGTTGTGATATTGTAAAAAGGTATAGAAGTTTATTATTGAAGGATTATTGATTAGCTACTGATAATTGTGACGTTAATAAATCTTATTATACTTAATTAGCAGTTGCTTGTGATTATTTGTGTACTTGTTGTAATAATTGCTGGCTAAAAAGGTCCGTGCTCAAAATCACCTCTTCCTTTGTTTCCTTTTAAAGGATTTTCACAGAAATGAGACTGTTCCACAGTTTGATTATTGGTCCCTGACTTGCAGGGTGGTGCCCCGTTTTGATTGTTTGTCTATTTGATACAGTTATTAATAACCATATTCATAACTTTATTAATATTGATAAAACATCTTTTGATAATTTGCCAATGTTCAAATCTGTACCCTAAGGGAATCCAACACTAGTATAATTATAATTCAACCTATGCACAGGCATATGCACACACATACTCACACACACTTGCTTGCTTTGCAAGAATGATGACGTCCACTTCTGTCTGTTAACGGTGAGTTTTCTGATGGCTGTATAGTCCTATCCTGGATCCACAGGTTCTATTGCAGGTGGGGCATGTATACATGGTGTTACTGGCATTCATGGGTGCGGGTGTGGGTGTGTTCCTCCAGAGCCTTCTTTGTTGTCTCCTGACTGTCCTTCTCCAGTGCTTGGGTCCCATCTAGACATAGCTGCCGCCAGGTGTTGTGATCAGCAGCCATGTTCTCCAGGTCCCCAGGTTTAATTTTGCACCTCTTAAGCGCTGTCTTCAATTGGTCTTTAAAGCGTTTCTTCTGGCCTCCAGCAGAGCGCTGGCCTTGGTGTAGCTGGACAGCCTGTTCTCCTGAGGATCTCAGTATGAGGCACTCTGTCATGCCAAGTGATTCCCAGGATGCGCTGGAGACAGCCGTTCCAGGGACTTGATGTGGCGGCTGTAAGTAACCCAGGCTTCACAGCTGTAGAGGAGGGTGGGGATGCAGACCGCTTGGTAGACGCAGATTTTTGTGTTGACATGAAGGTTTTTGTTCTGAAAAACCCACCGCCGGAGTCTCCCAAAGGCTTGTTTGACTGTTCTGGATCTCATTATCAATGCTATTGTCTTCAGAAATAATGCTCCCCAGGTATTTGAATGATGGAACAACTGACAGTTTTTCATCTGCAACACTGAAGATGGGTGGTGTGGGTGGGATGACTCCACTGGCAGATTACCAATGTTTTAGTGGTGTTAATGGTCAACCCCATCCTGCTGTATGCCCCGACTGCTGCCTCTAGGACAGACTGGAGGTCTTGCGGAGAGTGAGATGCGAGAGCGCAGTCATCTGCATACTGCAGCTCAAGTATCCTCACTCTGTTCAGTTTGGTGGTTGCCTGCAGCCTCCTGATATTAAAGAGGTTACCATCCAGCCTGTACACTACTGTCTAGGGTTGGGTATCATTTGAATTTGAACGATTCTGATTCCGATTCCGATTCCTTGTTTCGATTCGGGTTCCTAACGATTGTTGATTCAGATTTCACTTTCATTTTTGAAAACCTCAAGAAAACACATTTACACATGACTGTATGATGCTGCAGGTACTTAAATATGTTGCCGTGCTCCCACTGATGGGCTAACCTGGTGCAGAATAGCAAATAAACAATAAGAAAAAACTTGTAAAACCCAGTCCAGATTAGCAGCAGGTACAGTATAAAATCAGAAACAGTTCTTGTGTAGGAAAATGATCATATCTGCCTGAGAAGGCATCTGTTCTGGACAGATAGTATCTCCTGCTGTGGAGAAAACACGTTCGCTGGGTGTAGAAGAAGTTTGAACGCATAAATAGGAGAAAGCAAGATTTGACAGCAAAGGATAAGTTTTGTTGGTTCCACCACCATGCAGCAGGGTCCTCAGACATAAGGACCGGTGGAACTTCCTGGTACATCTGCAGCTCTCTCTCCACTCGTTTCTTGATGGACATGGAGCTCTACTGTGACACTATGTTCTGTGCCTCTTCCTCCGCGAACAGCTCGTCCAGTGGAGTCTTCCTGGGCAGTTTGCAGGGAGGCTGTTGCTAAAAAACAAAACAAAAGGTTCAAAACCTCCATTAAAGGCATGATCATTATTTAAATTGAAAACATATATAATATCAGCTATAGTACACTTACACTCTCCTGCTCGTCCTCATTCTCAGCTGCATGGTGTCCCCATCAGCTCAACCGTCTTCCTCTGTTGACTACAAAGAACATAATTAGCATTTAGATCTTAGATTTTAATAGCTGAAAAGGACAGTTGTGCATGAATGACATTTCACCTGTTCAATCAGATTTCTCTGGATCTGGTCCCAGATGGTGTCATCATCCAATTTATGTTTAAAGCGTGGATCCAATGCAGTGGCCACTTGGAGAAAGTTCCTGATCTCATCATTCCACAAAACACATGTTCTTTGAATGTTTTAACAAGACACAGGATATTTCTATTCTAGAACAATTTCTTTCCAGGTGCCCTGCCTCAGTCACTTACCTGGTAGCGCTTGGATAGGTTTGCCCAAACCTGTTATTTAAGGTTTGACACAAAGACTGTGTCTCCCTCTTTTACAGCCAGGTGTGCCTCAAGCTTTTTGAGGATAGGCAGAATCTGTCCGCATGTGGGACTCTTTTCGGAGGACACACAGAGTGTTGAGGTGTAGAGCACCTTCATCAGGTTGATGAAGTCTCCAGCTTTCCTAAAATCCTCCTCAGTTAGCAAGTCTGTATGTAAAAGAATTAAGAACACATAGATTGGAGTTAGAAATATTCTCTTTTTTTCTTAACAAAACACCTAACATATGCACTCCCTACATTAGCACATTCACATTCACTCTAATACTGTTCTTTGAATTCGTATTTTGTGTGTACTGGTATTTTTTGTCTAAACTTGTCAATCTATCTGAACCTGTCCCTATCCATATTTTTTCTCAGCCGTTGATCCAAGCTGGCTGCTTGAATTGCAGGGTACTGCTCTGTGAATCTCTCCAACATTAGGTACAGAAAGTTCCACCGTGTTCTCACATCAAGTATGAGTGAGTGTTGGGGCAGCTCTGACAAAAACAAAAACATCAATTTTAAGTCATATAACAGATGTTTTTCTTCCTAGGAGACAAACAATACTTTTGTAAAATTGGATTCAAATACTGTAGTACTACTCTGCAGAGCTCATAAATAATAATAAGATAGATCAGACATATAAAGTCATTACGTGTCAATGCACAACAGTTAAATTAAGTGAACTTTGTGTGTCTTACGTAGAAGTTGTTGCTTCTCTTCAAGAACCACCTTGGCCATTGAGCACCTCTTCATCCACACAATGGTTCGGACCTTGGCCACCCACTGACTCACTGAATTTAGGGAGTATAGACTTTGTGCTGCTAAATTAAGTGTGTGGGCGAAACAGCACAGTTTTACAAATCGCAGGCGCTTAAAGGGGTGAAAGAATGCAAAACCGATTTTACATTGTCTTAGTTGAAAAATGACAGTTTAGTGAGTAACTAGGACATACATAGAACCTCTATATCCCATCGATACCTCTTTTCTCTGCAAATCTCACAATTTGAAACTGCCTCTGAAAACGGGCAAATCTCAACAAGCCCCATAGTTGACGTTAAATATGGGGCTCCTCCTCATTTGGCTCTAGTCTATCTCTTTGTCACGCCCCAACATTTACATAGGCTACACAACTGACCTGAGATCAGTTAGTCTTCTGACTCTAGGTCGGGCAGATCTCAGAAATTGTATACATTGTTCATCTGCTATTTTACCATTCAATTCACTTCTGAGACTTTTTATGCAAGAAATCAACAATGTAGAGGTCAAATATGGGCCATTTTACAAAAATGTATGTCTAATTGCAAATTTTGTCCGACTGTGTGTCGGAGTTCAGCGGCCAGTGCTGCCTGTGTAGCTGCCTCGCCGCCTGGCCTGCCTTCCTTCACAGACCCCGGCCTGCTGTGAGCTCGATTGAGCTCTGTCAAGGCTGGCAGCCCACGGCACTTCATACCCGCGCAAAGTCAGCGCTTTGTGGGCTAATGGACTACTAAACGCCGCTGCCCTGACAGAGCTACAGGGCCTGCAGTTCGCCTCTTCCTAATGCCAGGTGTGTGTGAGTGAAAGTGCAGTCAGCAAGCTTGTTACGCCAGCAATCTCTTACCACAGATTCCAGTTAAATTTAAAATGTGTGTAATTATAATGTGTTGTTATTTAAACAAACGATTGGGGAAATAAACGCCGCTTGTCCGTGAGTCTCATTGATAGAGCCTGCGGCTGGATGTAGCTCTATCAATGAGAGCTAGCTAGCCTCCTCTTAGAATTCCTCTGAAATTCACAAAAATTAATTAACTTGTAATCGGACACCATTGTTAGCTTTATAAGACCCTTAGGTAGATGTTGTATACGTGCCGTGATGAAATTCAAACTGTAAATATACTCGAATTACGCCGAAAATGAAACTAACTATCTGTGATTTGTAGCTACACAGTTAGGATTGAAGGGACAGTTGCAGCTAATGAAACACCTAGTCTTCACAAATATTCATTAACTTGAAATCGGACACCGTTGTTAGCTTTATAAGACATTTAGTTAGATGTTGTATAAGTGACGTGACGAACTTCAAACTGTAAATATATTCGAATTACGCTGAAAATGAAGCTAACTATCTGTGATTTGTAGCTAGCTACACATAGATGGATTGAAGGGACAGTCGCAGTTAACAAAACACCTAGCTAGTCTTCACAAATATTCATTAAAGGGTTGATAGACTGCAAAACTGATTTTACCTTGTCATAGTTGAATAATGACAGTTTAGTGGGTAACTAGGACATACATAGAACCTCTAAATCCCATTGACACCTCTTTTCTCTGCAAATCTCACTATTTGAAACTGCCTCTGAAAACGGGTGAATCTCAGCGAGCCCCATAGTTGACGTCAACTATTGCGGCTCCTCCTCATTTGGCTCTATTCTCTCTCTTTGTCACGCCCCAACATTTGCATAGGCTACACAACTGACCTGAGATCAGTTAGTTTTCTGACTCTAGGTCGGGCAGATCTCAGAAATTGTATACATTGTTCATCTGCTATTTTACCATTCAATTCACCAGAAATCAACTATGTAGAGGTCAATATGGGCAGTTTTACGAAAATTGATGTCTAATTGCAAATTTTGGCCGACTGTGTGTCGGAGTTCAGAGGCCGGTGCTGCCTGTGTTGCTGCCTCACCGCCTGGCCTGCCTTCCTTCACAGACCCTGGCCTGCTATGAGGTACCTGGAGCTCCGTCACGACTGGCAGCCCACAGCACTCCATACCCGCGCAAAGTCACCGTTTTGGGCTAATGGAATACGAAACGGCGCTGCTCTGACAGAGCTCCAGGGCCTGCAACTCCCCTCTTCCTGCTAGCTAAATGCGAGTGAAAGCGCGGTCAGCAAGCTTGTTAAGCCAGCACTCTCTTACCACAGGTTCCAGTTACTCTTTTAACGTGTGTAATTACAATGTGTTGAATTATTTAAACAAACGATTGGGAAATAAACGCCGCTTGTCCGTGACTCTCATTGATAGAGCCTGCGGCTGGATGGAGCTCTATCAATGAGAGTTAGCTAGCCTCCTCTTAGAATTCCTCTGGAATTCACAAATATTCATTATACATGAAGGGACAGTCGCAGCTAACGAAACCCTTACAGTTCACAAATATTCATTAACTTGAAATCGGACACCGTTGTTAGCTTTATAAGACATTTAGGTATGTTGTATAGCTAAGTGGCGTGACAAGCAGCGCGCAGCTCATCTAAATATTCATGACCATACCATATTTGGAAGAAAAGCTCTTGTTACAAAAAAGCCAAAACACAGGGATGCATAAGGGCCAATAAAATATCAACCAGGCCATTTTCAGCCCAACTAATGTTACATACCCCATTAGGAGACCATAAGGAACAGTGTGAAATACCCTATATAATAATTCAGTGTAAATATAATAATCACCCCTTTAACTTGAAATTGGACACCATGGTTAGCTTTATAAGACATTTAGTTAGATGTTATATAAGTGACGTGACGAAATTTAAACTGTAATTAAAGCTGCAAGCAGCGATGGACGGGCCTTTGCGCCTCGGCGCGCGTCGGGGTTACCGGCGGATGCCGCTCCTTGCAACCGTGCATTTGCGCGGCACTCAGATGCCACAAATCGTCACCAATGAAAAGGGAACTAACCGCCGAGTTCAACGATACCTCACACAAGACTCTGCGTCATTAGCTGTGAAAAGGGGCGTGGCTAAAGCATAGGGGGCGGGTAAAACCATCACCAATTAAAAAGGAAGTCTCTGCTGAGTTCAATGATACCTCACACAAGACTCTACCTTAGATAGGTCAGCATGTATGAAAGGGGGCGTGGCTTGAACATAGGGGGCGGGCCAAACCATCACCAATGAAGAAGGAAGTCTCTGCTGCGTTCTATGATACCTCACACAAGGGTCTACATCAAACAGGTCATTAGTTATAAAAGGGGGCGTGGCCTAAACATAGAGGGCAGCCCAAACCATCACCAATGAAGAAGGAAGTCTCTGCTGAGTTCAATGATACCTCACACAAGGGTATACCTTAAACGGTTCAAATGGTATGAAAGGGGGCGTGGCTTAAGCATAGGGGGCGGGCCAAACCATCACCAATGAAGAAGGAACTCTCTGCTGAGTTCAATGACACATCATACAAGACTCTACCTTAAACAGTTCCAATGTTATGAAAGGGGCGTGGTCTAAGTGGGCGTGGCCATATTATAGGGGGCGGCTCAGTATCACATGTAGACCACACTAGTGTTAATTTTGCCACCTATTTTTAATTTAGTCTTAGTCTTGTGCCAAAATGTTTTGTTAGTCAAGTTTTAGTCGACTAAAAGTCTTGTCATTTTAGTCTAGTTTTAGTCAAAAGAGAACTCAAGGTATCTTAGTCAAGTTTTAGTCAACTAAAAATCTCGCCATTTTAGTCAAGTTTTAGTCAAAACATTTTAGTCTTTTTTTAAATAAATTATTTCTGATAACCATTTCAGTCAAATAGTTATAAAAATAAATAAATGCTATAAAGTTATATAAATATTGAGCCTCTTGCTTATTTCACCAGTAAACAACAAAAACAACCACTGCATGGGGAAAGGATATTTTACAATAAAATAAATGCAGCACGAAACTGGCGAGGCGTATTTCAAGTGAATGCAACATATATGTTGTTTTTCAGACAACGGCAGCTGCAGACTGTTGTACGTCTTGTGTTGGAAATAGAGACAAACCTTTACACCGTTTAGCTGTCAGCATTTTAACTGTGTTAAATCCAACTGCTAGCTAACGGTATGCTAACGTTACCTGCTGCCAAGTGTAGTGTTAACTAGCGCCCCGTGCAGCGATGTTTCGGTTCCCTCTAACATCCGTTTAGTAGCATCAGAGAGAAGCGCAGGCTATTTGGTCCGGTAGATAACGGTCGTTAGGGCACCTGTCGGTGCCGTAGCACCGGGTCTCAGTAACAGCTGAATATTCTATCTCATGATGAAAAAGTAGAGACGATTGTAGATGAAAATGAAGAGAGATTTTATCTTAGTTTTTATTTTATGCAAAACATTTTAGTCTCGTCTTTTTTCGTCAACAATAATGCATGTTCTTAGTCAGCGTTTTTGGACATTGGCGCAGTCTTGTCATCGTCTCGTCTTAGTCATGGAAAAAAAGGTCGTTGACGAACATATTTAGTCTCGTCTCGTCTGACGAAATTAACACTAGACCCCACATTCTGAGTTTCATGCAAATCGGATGATGTTTGTCATATAAGGTGCATTTAATGTTGCCAGCGGGGGGGCGCTATGACCAAAAGTCAATTTTGGATTGTAGGTGTCCTCAGGCCTGGACCCTTGTCAATCGTGAGAAATTTCAGGCAGATACGACAATGTACACTCAAGTTACAACAACTTCTTTGTTCATCGCTAAACACTCAAAAGCCATGCCCACACACACATTTTTTTCTTTTAATAACTTTTCATCGTTAAGGTGTTGAGATAGTACAGACCAAGTTTGAAGTCCATCGGATGAAATCTCTAGGATGAGTTGGTTAAAGTATAGCCCCTTGACTTTTAGGCCTACTTCCTGTTGCTACTAGGGGGAGCTATGACTTTAAGTAAATATCGGCAGTTATTTGTCCTCAGGGTTGGACTCTTATGAATCGTGAAAAGTTTCGAGGTAATCGGACAACGTACACTCAAGTTACACCCACTTCCTGTTTCGGCGGCGAAATGCACAAAATGGCTGCCCCGCCACGGCCACGCCCTATGACGAAAAGTTTTTCTTTTAACAAGTTTTCATCTTTAACGTCTTAAGATGGTACAGACCGAGTTTGAAGTTGATCAGATGAAATCTCTAGGAGGAGTTCGTTAAAGTAAGACATGTAGAAATGGCCAAAATCACACTAATTTCAAACTTTGAAATCAAAATGGCAGACTTCCTGTTGGGTTTAGGGTATGGCTCTAATGAAGTTTTTTGTACATCTTGACATGTTACATATGTGTACCCAGTTTCGTGAGTCTAAATTTAAAAACACAGCAAGGGCTCAATTTTCTTAACGTTCTAGGGGGCGCTAGCGAGCCATTTTTGTGCGCCTATTCCTGAAACCCTTAAAATACGTACATTTTCACCAGACTTGATGCGACCGCCAAATTTGGGGAGTTTTTGAATATGTTAAGCCCCTCAAAAAGGCAATTCATTTGACGGGAAAAGAATAGAAAGAAAGAAACAATAATTCCTTCAGTTTCAATAGGGCCTTCGCCGCTGTCGGCGCTCGGGCCCTAAATATACTCGAATTACGCCGAAAATGAAGCTAACTATCCGTGATTTGTAGCTAGCTACACATTTGTTGTAGAGTGGCGTGACATGTGTGTAAGGGCCGAGACACATCAGGCCGATTATCGGCCGTGGGACAGTCTGGCGAGGTCAGTGACTCAAATCTGTTCGGTGTGTCCCGTGCCGTCGTCCGTCTGGGGGGCTGTCGGCGTTCATTTTGGCCGACCTGACATGTTCGGTCGGCGGCAGGGCAGTCGGAACTCACCCAGAAATGGGGAGCGGAATGAGGTGACTAGAGACTCTCAATATCTGATGAAAATCTTTTAAACTGACCTTTGTTGATCTGAAATGAAGACAGATTCAGCAACTGCATGGCCTATTTCTCGCTTTAAATGTTTTCAGAAACATGTTTCAGTGAACTATTTTAGTACAATATGAGATCGTATTCTGAACGGCCGCCATGACAGTCTGGTTTGAATTTCTGGAGAAAACAAACCCATGTGACGCGTTCGTCCAATCAGCTGTTTTTCATTTCTTGGGCGACATTACAGATTAGCGCCGCCTGCTGTTATAGAGATGTATTACGTCTCGTCTTTTTGGTCTGTTCTGTGGCAGTTTTTTGGACCTCGGGGACGCGACTGATCATATCGACGGGGTTTTCTGTCAACGGTCAGCCGTCGGCTATATGTGTCTACACCATAACATGTAGTAAGAGATTGTTGGTGTAACAAGCTCGTTGACCGCGCTCTCACTCTCACACAACGGGCCATTTAGCTAGCAGTAAGATGGGAGTTGCAGGTCCTGGAGCTCTGTCAGGGCAGCGGCGATTGGTAGCCCATGCTGTGGGCTGCCAGCCGTGATGGAGCTCCAAGTACCTCATAGAAGGCCGTGGTCTGTGAAGGAAGGCAGGCCGGGCGGCAAGGCAGCACCGGCGGCTGAACTCCGACACACAGTCTTACCAAATTTGCAATTGGCCATCAATTTTCGTTAAACGGCCCATATTTGAGCTTTATGTAGTTGATTTCTCACTTAAAAAAGTCTCAGAAGTGAATTTAATAATGAAATAGCCCGACAAACAATGTATAACTTTGCAGTGTCTGAAATATGAGACCTGCTGTCGAGTCTCCCATGTGTTTCTATGTAGTTTGCTCAAACCAATCAGCACGTAGCTCATTCGGAATATTCATGAGCATACCATATTTGGAAGAAAAGCTCTTGTTCCAAATAGCCATATTCACAGGGTAGTTAAGGGCCTAATAAAATAGCATTCGGGCAATTTTCAGGCCAACCAATGTTACATACCCCATTAGGAGACCTTAAGGAACAGTGTAAAATACTCAATATAATCATTCTATCACCCCTTTAATAGCCACATCCATGTTGGCAGCATTATCTACAGCAGGGGTGGCTAACCAGTCCAGCATAAAGAGCCCAAAAAAAAAAACACACCCTAGCAAAGAACCACACAACACATGCCCACCCACACTACAACAGCGCCTTACAGTTCTAATGATGTCATAATACAAAGCAGAACAGTTTTATAGGTTTCTTTCTTACCTAGACTGACTCAGTGGGAAACTTGGCAGTCTTTGTTATCCACAAGCCTTTTCAGATCTGGCTTGTACTCAGTTGTGGCAACTCGAAGCAACTCTTTCACTTTTGTGTCGGTAAGAACAGAACAATGTTTTGACTTTACTTGTTTCAGTGTAGAAAACACTGATTCACAGACATAAGTTGCTGCAAACATTGACATTAGCTTGAGTGCAGCCTGTTTATCATTGGGATATCTGTCTGTGGGCACTGTTTTCCAGAACTCTGTGGTTCCTTCTCTCAACACAGATTTCAGTCTGTCATCCTCACAAAGTTCAATCATCTCCAACTGGGACGCTGCTTCATTTGTCACTAAAGGGGCTTTCAAACAGTCAGATTCAGCAGTGAAAGGGTTAATGAGGAAGGTGATCTGTGGCCGTTTTTCCCTCAGGTTGCAGAATCTGTCCTCAAAACTCTGCTGCAGATTTTCAACAAGTGTTGCATAGCGTGCAGTGCTCCTTTGTAAGACCTCAGCTGCTCCTCCACTTGCCTTCAACAAGGATGGGAAATGTGGGAGCTCTCTCTTTTGAAGATGGGTCTGGAATAGCTTGAGCTTGTTGACAAATGTGAAAACACTTTGCACCAGGTCAGTCAGCATTTTTTCTTTCCTTACAGATCTACATTCAGTTTGTTCAGATGATGCAGCATGTCAACCAGAAACCCCAAATCTGAAATCCACTGGGGGTCATGTAGCTGAGGATATTCCTTATGTTTCTCTCCCAGAAACAGCTTCACTGGGTTCAACATTTCAAAAAAGCGGGAAAGCATGTTACCTCTTAAAAGCCATCTCACAGTGCAGTGGAAAAGCAGATCACTGGGAAGATCCTCATCAAGTTCAGCTATGAGGTTTTTGAACTGTAATAAAATTCACAATTTTTAGCACTGGTTTCATGACGTGGTCCAAGTTCAGCTTCTTAGACACCAGATGCTCTTGATGGATAATGCAGTGAAATGTCCAAAAATCCGGGAAACGGTCATCAGCTTTACACAGCCCAACAAGGCCATTTGCAGCTCCTAACATAGCTGGCGCACCGTCTGTGGCTATTGCTGTCAGTTTTGACAACTGCAAATTTGCCTTCTCAGCAACAGTCATGAGTGTCTCTTTCAGGTCGATGCCACGGGTCCTGTCTTTTAACGGAACAATGTCAAGGAGCTCTTCCTTAATGATGCAGTCTTCTGACACAGACCGTACAAATATTGCCAACTGAGGCTTATCTTGAATGTCACAACTCTCATCCAAAGCAATGCTGAAATACAGGCATTTCTCAAGGTCCGTATGTAACTGTGTTGCAATGGACTTGTTAATATCCGATATTCTCTGTTCAACTGTGTGCCGTGACAGCTGCAGGTCTGACACAGACCGCTTTAAATTGTCATTTTCAGGTGCGAGGATAGCAATGACATCTTTGAGACATGTCTTCACAAAGTCCTCTTCACTGTATGGCTTTTTGGCACGAGCAATGTTCCATGCTACCTGATATGATGCTAACGTGACAGTCTCGGAGTGCTTCGCAAATTTTCGAAAAAGCTGAGTCTGCTTCTCTGACTGCCGTTTCAACGCGTTTACCTTGTGCTTGCGAAGTTCACTGCCTTTGGGGAAATCCCGGGCGATGTTAGCATGGAGTGAGGTGAAATGGCGCTCCAGGTTTGATGCTTTAAAATGCAATAGCGAAGTCTCGCAAATCAAGCAGAAAGGCTTCCCATTTCGTTCCACAAAAAAATACAGTTCCTCCCACTCAGATAAAAATGTCCTGTGCTCCTCTTCATATTTGCGCTTAGCTTTACTTTTCCCAACTGACTCTGCCATTATTCACTTACTCACTAGCAGCACCTACCCTGCATTGTCAATACACGATATACAGCTAGCTACGGCAAACCACATAGTTACCGTCCTTACCAATGGTCCTTACCGACCGACGCGATACAAAACGTGAAAGGGTCCATATATAAATATATACACAGTATATTTATTTTTTTCCTTTTATTTTTTTTTTAACCCAGCGCCCAGCCGCTCAGTAAGAGCCTCACAGTAGCAGGCAAAGAGCCGCATGCGGCTCACGAGCCACAGGTTCGCCACCCCTGATCTACAGTGACTGCTACAATTTTATCAGATATGCCAAACTCTGACAGAGCATCACTAATTTCCTCTGCAACAACACAACCGGTCTGTGCTTTGTACACAGCCTTTGTTTTTAGCACTTTTTGCTGCATTTTGCCTTCTTCTATGTAGTTTGCTGTGATGGTGAGGTAGTGGTCCTGTGTGATGCTACTCCAGCCATCACATGTGAGTGCAAGAGCGCTGACTTCACTGAGCTCTGTAATAATTTTAGACTTATCAACTTTGTATCACGATGGGATTAATGTGTTTGACAGGTAATCCCTGGAAGGTGGTGTGTATTTGGGGTTTAGAGTTTTCATCTTTGTCCCTGCAAACATAAACAAACATGTAATGTTGCTGTTATTGTTTAGGCGAGTGTTTCCCAAAACCATATTTGCTAACTAAGTTGGTTGCAATGCAATTTCCCATTGCCAACCAACTAAGTTGCTAACAGGTTAGCAACAATGCTTTTCGGAAACGCACCCTAGCTCAATATCAATTAGCTTAGCTCTATCGTTATTGCTTAACTAACCTAAATGTTGGTGATTCCACCTCTGAAAAGAGATGCAGCATTTTCACGATGTGTGCAGTGACCTTTCTGTAGCACTCTTCCTTTTGTTGCACCGACATCTTCCCCCTTGCCGCTAAGGTGAACGGAGTAGGCTCAGCACATCGCGGAGTCGTGGAGTCACCAGCCTGGCTAATGTTCGCAATCTCAGGTCGTAAATTGTCTATGAAAAAATACGCGGGCTAATTTGTTAGCTGCCTCAATGTTGGCGCAAGACATTATTTATTGTATATGTATTGTTTTACTTACCGGATTCGGACTGCAGTGCAGTCACTGCGGTGCCAGGCTGGGAGTCGGAGCCAGAGCCAGAGGAAGAGGCAGCCGAGGACGGTCGGCGCAGCGTGTCAAAGACGGGGCACGCATTTATTTCTACTCCATGATGAACTTGGAGGTGCTTTATCATGTTCGACGTGCACCCTCCTATGCACGAAACAATCTTGTCGCAAATGTTGCATTTTGCCGAGATTTCGTTCTGTTTAGAAAAGTGAAGCCACACTTTGGACCGCCGACACACGCGATCCATGTTCGACTCGCTCAGTTATGCCAACACTTCCGGTGGACGCTTCTTCGTTGGTGTTCAGCGGTTTCTTCTTCCGGTCGGCGGACTGTGAATCGAAACTAGGAATCGAAATTTAAACTTTTGAACGATTCCGGGAAAATCGCAAAGCTAGTCCCGGTTCCAATCAATACTCAATACTCGATACCCAAGCCTACTACTGTCACCCCACTATTGTCTTCGATCTCCTTGTGGAGAAGCTGGGTGACACATATGAGGAAGATGTTAAAAAGCAGTGGTGCCAGTACACACCCCTGTGCACACAGGGAAAGGACTAGACTGCTGCCCTCCTATTGTCACCCTAGCAGTCATTCCATCATGAAACTGACGGAGGATGTTGACAAACTTAGTGGGACATCCAATCCGGAGAAGGACTTCCCACAAAAGATCTCTCTGCACAGTGTCAAAGGCTTTGGAGAGGTCGACAAAAGCCATAAACAGGTCTTTATGTTGCTCCCTGCACTTTTCCGGAAGTCGCCGGGTAGTTAAGACCATGTCTACTGTGCTCCTGTTCTTTCTAAACCCGCACTGTGACTCGGGTAACATAGACTATGTGATATCATTGATCAGTCTCTGTAGCATTACCTTGGCCAGGACCTTGCCTGCCACAGCAAGAAGTGATATGCCCCTATGGTTGTCACAATTGGCCCTATCCCCTTTGGTTTTACATATATATTACATATTACATATAATACTAGCATCTTTCCATTGCTGTGGGATGGTTTCATCAGCCCAAACCTTGGTGATGTAACTGTGTAGTGTTCTTGTGCAGAGATACCCTCCCTGTTTTAGCAGTTCAGCAATATTGTCAGAACCAGGAGATTTGTTGTACTTCAGGGAGTGGACAGCTGACAGAACCTCCAGGAAGGTTGCAGGTTGGCTAAGGTTTTCAATAAGAGGAAATTCAGGCAGTTCATCCAGGATGGTATAGTCTGCATCCGAGTCCTGATTTAGTAGGGTGTTAAAATGTCCGGCCCACCTCTCCAGGAAGCTATTCTGGTCTTTCAGGACTTTAAGCCCATCTGCTGTTTTCAGGGGAGTGATGCGGTGACTTATTGGGCCGTAGATGGATTTGACTGCATTGTAAAAGTTGTGCATATCATTTCTGTCAGCAAATGACTGAATTTCATGAGCCTTCTCCATCTACCACTTGTTCTGTAAGTTCTCTGCACTTCCCGACGAGCTTTTTACTATTGCTGTCTGGCGGTGCTGGATAAAGGGTTTTTTATGGATTCCTGATGTACTTTGTGCATAGTGCTTAGTAGGTTACGGATGAACTTGGAGTTATTATCTAACCAGTCTTGATGGTTCTTGCTCTTATAGCCGATTGTTTGGGCTGCTGCTTCATGACGGGCTTCAGTAATAGAGGTCCACTGCTGTTCTGTGGCGTTTTCACCCCTCAGGAGGAGTTCTAGCTCCCCTAGTTTCTTAGCCAGGGAGCGACGAAACTCATTCCTTATAGCAGTGACTTCTAGGCGGCCACAGTCGAAACGTCTCCTGCTGGGTCCACGTTTTTGCATGGGGGGGCACACTTTCATGAGGACCTTGGTCATGATCATGTGGTGATCTGTCCAGCATTCTGCACTTCTCATGGCCCGGGATATGAGAACGTCTCTGATGTCACAATGTCTGACGATGACATAATCAATCAGGTGCCAATGTTTGGAATGTAGGTGCATCCATGATGTTTTGTATTTAGTCTTTTGCTGGAAGAAGGTGTTGGTTATGGTCAGGTCATGCTCAGAGCAGAGGGTAAGTAACCCCGTGCCATTTGAGTTGGCATGACCAGTCCCATGCCTGCCAAGTACTCCTTTCCATATCCCACTGTTCTGCCCAACACGAGCGTTGAAGTCCCCAAGCAGGAGGATCTTGTTGCTCCTGGGAATCTGTTGTAGAGCCTCATCCAGTATAAAAGGAGTCTTTAGACTCACTGTCAGATGGTAGAGTTGGAGCATACACACTTAAAAGTGTGGCATAGTGGTTCTTCACCAGTGGGATACGGAGGGTCATCAACCTTTCACTGATGCCCACAGGTGTTTCAGTGAGTCTTGGCAGAAGTGTGTTCTTAATGGCCAGTCCCAGACCATGCAGATGTTGTCCACCTGGGGGATAGCCTTTCCAGTAGAAGGTGTAGCCCATGCCTTCCTCTGTTAGAGACCCCTCATCCAGGAGCCTGGTTTCACTCAGGGCAGCAATGTCAATGTCATAGCGTCTCAACTCGGCTGCAGAATATCAAGTCCTTCTATGGGGTCTTTCAGACCTATCATAGGAGTCCAGGAGGGTTCTTATGTTCCATGTTGCCAGTTTAAGATTGTAGGATTTATTTCTTCTATTTCGACCACAGAAGTGGAATGACCTGACAGGTGCGGTATCCTGTCCAGGTGTGAGTTGAGTGGGCATTTTTTAGGCCACCTTTTCTAGGCCTTTCCTCAACTTGAGGTGAGCAGTGCGGCTCTTGAATCTCAGTCGCACAAGGTTCTGCCGAGAACAGCTGCCACTCAGACCCAGCTGTTAGCGACCAATACCTTGTGCCGCTGACGTGCAGGGCTCTGACTAAGAGCTCCCAGTCTATTCAAACCTGCCCCTGTTGTCAGACACCCCATCGCTGCCAGTCTTCAACCAGGTGTAGATACAGGTAATATTCACCGTGGTCAGAGGTGGATACCTGCGCAACGGATTTTTTAAAGTTCTAAAGTGGGTGCGCTCTCCCAAGTAGCACTATCTTCACCAAGATGAGTTAGGTCTGGTGGCATGTGTGAGCCCAGGACGACCAGCTCCCCATCATGGCTGCAGGATGACCTAGCTCTGTTTAGGCCCGCCTATTACGCACCGCCAGCGCATTGTTTTTCTGTTGGGGAGTGCTCCCTTTGCCTTGCCTCAAGAGGCTAACCCACAAGGCAGTGGGGCTATTTGCCCTTAGCTGGGGCAGTGGTTGATGGGTGTCAGGGCATGTACACCATGTGGTGGGCCTGCACACCACATCTCTGGGGCCCACTGCTGCTCCGAGATCCCTTGCAGTTTAGCCTGGGACTGCGAGGTACCCAGTTACCATGTGTGGCCGCAAGGAGGCACTGCATAAGTCTTGTTGGTGTACTGGCAGAGGAGACTTATGCACTCGGCTCCTCTTTTTACCCTCTATAAGGGGGCTAGCCAGCGGCAGTAGCTAAAAAGCGAAGTTACAAGCAGAAAGCAGCAAGCACTAACTACAAACATCTCCACACTACTGCACTAGACGCTTCAAACACACCCTGTGCGAAACACACACAACACACACACACACACACGTCACAAATTTTTAACGTGTACAGGTCACGATTTTCCAACTGCTCTTGGAGAATGCAACAATAGGGAAATGTGGCTCCACATGCCGGCCACAACAACAGGATGGACCGCTACATGTGGGACGCGATCCCCAGGCGCATCCCCAGGTGCAGGGGCACACAACAATGCGGAAATGAAACGCCACAACGGGACAGTTGTAGTTAGGAAAAAAAGAACCGGGAAAGGAACCGTCAAACGCGGGACACGCCGACAACATGCGGAGCGCGATCACGTCAACACCTTCGGCGTCTCTCTCACCTGTGTGGTCCTGATTTGACTCGTTAACTAACATAACTGTGGGAAACCAGCTGATATGTGCATGCGGTCATGTGACCGGTTGCCAATCAGGAAGTGCTAAAAAGCTCACCAGGTGTAGTCATAATTCCCGTTGCCTCCCACTGAGCGCACTGCATTTGTATGGATTCTCCTGATTCTCCAGGTATGAAAATGTTTGGCTGCGGTAATTTGGGGAGAAAGTACAGCTTAAGGTTGATTTCTGATTTTGGTCCCACTAGGTTGATAGCCAGGCACAAGTTCCCGTCCTTCACGGAGTGAACTGGGGCAGATTGACGGTAATGCCTATCAGCTGTTTTAGCCATGTGGTAGCAATAAATATTTAAGCTAAAAGTTACCCTTTTTGTGTTGCTTATGCCACCGCAAGCCATGCGCTACTTTTATAGAATGTTTTTCAACTTGTAGTTTCTTTGTATGTTTCAGTTTACCACTGACAAATGAGCTGCTGTGGCTGTAGAGCTCTGGAAAATACTCCTCCTCCCGCATTAACTGTGCTATAGGAGTTTGTGTCCTTGCAAAGTAGGCTTATATTTTTCCTATATTTTACTATTAATGTGCTAATAAATAATTTGCAAGACACTTTGTGACTTTGTGACTGGCCACTAATGTATGTTTGTTTTCTCAAAGGGGGACCAGTCCAGTCACTGTTTTCTATGGTTATTTTACCATTTTGTTTCTTTTGGTTATTTGCCTTGGTTGATTATTTTCTTGTGATTTCATTTACAAGTGGTCTTTACATATACTTTTTATGGAAGTTTTGACATAGATTTCTCTCCTCAATTTATGTATGCTCACAGCTTGATCCTGTACAAGGCTGGGTCTGTGTCGACACACTGCCTCCTCGTGGTGAGACTGCACTGAGTGACACTCTGTTACGGCGTGTATGTAGCCTCGACACTGTAGATTTTGTAGTGACTTGCATGATATTTTGTAGTGACATGCATGATATTTTGTAGTGATTTGCATGATACTTTGTAGTGAATCGTGTAGAAATAAGTGTGTAGTGCATGTCCTTGTCGGTGCTGGGCCTTCTGTCTCTTTCTGTCTCCCGCAGTCGTGTGCGCGTGCCGACCCGACCTTCCTATTTTGAGGAGAGTAAGACCACATGTATCTGCCATCTAATTTATTGTTTTATTATTCTGTCAAATTGCCATTTTAATTGGAAATCTTTTAAACTCTTTGTAATAAAAGCAAACTTATTTTTGTACAATATTTGCCTCCTGTAAATTGTCCCTGTTAGGGGAAAACCAGAGTTGGTCACACAACATACTAATTAATATAGTAAGGGTTCAAAGGGTTCCTCCTAACTAGGGTTGGGTATCATTTGTTTTTTTTTCGATTCCGGTGCTAAATTGATACTTTTAAAACGGTGCCGGTGCCTGAACCGGTACTTTTCAATAAAGTAAAAAAAAAAAGAAGAAGAAAAAAAATAAGGGTAGTAAACAACAGTCAGTGACTTGTTTATTGCTAAGGCCATGGTCAAAATTAAAGATTTAATAATAATGTAATAACTATAACAATAACTTATTTCACCAGTAAATTGCTGTTGAACCCCAGATGGGAAAAGGGTATTTTACAATTACTGTGAATGCACCACGAGGCTACCTGTTTTAAGTGAATCTGTGTTGTTTAATTCCGACAATGGCAGCTGCAAGTGAACGCACCGTCTGTGTTGTTTAATTTCGACAAAGGCAGCTGCAAGTGAACGCACCGTCTGTGTTGTTTAATTCCGACAACGGCAGCTGCAAGTGAACGCATCGTCTGTGTTGTTTAATTCCGACCATATAAACATACTGTATATCTATGAATTGCGACAACGGCAGCTGCTGCGCAGACTGTTACATCCCGCTGTAGAAGTCCTCCACAGTGAAATACAGTCACACTTTGCACTGTTTAACGTTAGCTGTCAGCATTTTAACCGTGATTAATCCAGCTGCTAGCTAAAGGTAGGCTAACGTTACATGCTGTCAGGTGTAGTGTAAAGTTGAAAGTTGAGTCGAAAACATGGATTGCCGGAATATCTCATCAATGGCGTGGAAGCGTTCTGTTCTAAATGACAGAAAATCTTGTCAATGGCGGGGAATGTGTTAACTCCACAAAAACACAAATTGACCTTCTTCCATTCAGCTCAGCTCAGCTCAGAGTCGGTCCAGAAGAAAAGAGGGTAAGATTAGATCCGTTTGGTCAATGTGATTATTTTTCAGGTGCATTTATAGATGTGTTGTGTCCATAAGCAGTGCATTGTGCAGTACTGCTTGTCTTTATTGATTGATTTTACAGCTGCTGGAAGCGAAACAGAGTGTGCTGGCTGCGGGTGAGGTGGTTATTTGGAAGTGCGCCACCATAGACATACAGGACAACGCACCACAGACGTCTGCAAAATGGACCGAATTCAGACTGCTGCCGGTTACCTACAGCTCCGAGGCGGCCGCGGGTTAGATGTGGACGGTGCAGCTTCTCGTGAGCGTGGGATTGCGTTTGTGTTTTCAATTCAATTTTATTTATAGTATCAAATCATAACAAGAGTTATCTCGAGACACTTTACAGATAGAGTAGGTCTAGACCACATTCTATAATTAACAAAGCCCCAACAATTCCAGCAATTCCAGTAATTCCCTCAAGAGCAAGCAGTGGCGAGGAAAAACTCCCTCTTGGGAAGAAACCTTGGACAGACCCAGGCTCTTGGTAGGCGGTGTCTGACGGGCCGGTTGGGGATATGATGAACAGTGGTGATAATAGTCAAATTAATAATGGAACAGTGACTTCAAATGGTAGTCGTAGTAGTTCATGTCATATCAGGGCGCTGCAGGGCGTTACAGGATGTAGTGTGGCCCAGCAGAGCATGGATGGACGTAGCAGGAAGCTGCAGGGTTGTGTCATATATATATATATATATATAATTTTTTTTTTAATAATATTAATGGCCCAGGTTGACCAATAGCCTAACCTGTGACAGACCTGTCAACCAATCACGAGAGATTTTTCTTGTTTAAAAGTAGTGGTTTCATCCAATCCTAGGCGCCTATTCATATTCTAATTAGATCCATTAACTCCTCCGTGGGGGCTCTCCACATAAGTCATGGTTCGTTTCCGACAGTATGTGGCACAGACAAATGTGATGTTCACAGCCTGTAAATTGTCAATAACTGCCGAAAATTAGCAAGATTTCCGGGCATTTACAGGCATTTACAGGGACGGAAATCCCACTTTTCATGCAGTGTTGTCCAGAAAACCTGCTGGCAAAAGACTTTTTACACCTCATTGACTCTTTTAATCTTGTGCAGTCTGTGTCTGGCCCCACGCATGAACGTGGACACACACTTGATATTGTCCTATCTTATGGGTTGCCTATCCATAATTTAGAGATCTGTGATGCTGTGTTTTCTGACCACATGCCAGTATTATTTGAGATTGTGCTTTCCTGTAATACAGCTAAACCGTGCACAACTGCACGGCGCTGCCGTATTATTAACCCTTCCACTGCTGTTCAGTTCTCCTCTATTTTCAGTCAGCACTGTGACATGCCAGATTCTATATGTAATGATGCAGAGGAGCTTAGTTTATGGTTTCACTCCACGTGCCAAACTGCTATAGACTCTGTGGCTCCATTGAAATCTAGGCAATCTAAAACTAAAGTTGAACCCTGGCGAAATGACTCTACTGTGTTGTCAGACGTGAGTGCCGCAGGGCTGAACGCAAATGGAAAAAGGATAAGCTACATGTATCTTTGCAAATGTTAAGAGACTGCTGGCAGTATTAGACAAGTTTGAAAGAAGCTAAAAGGAAATATTTCAAATTGTAACAAGCCTCGTGTTTTATTTAAGACTATTGACTCAGTTCTCAATGTACCGCTAACTGTCTGTTTTGATGCCTTATATGGTGTATGTGAAAAGTTTCTTCACTTTTTTATTGATTAGGGCTCAAATCTCATCTTCGGCTTATGACCCCTCAATACCTGTCCTCTGCTCTGCTGTCTTTGACAAGTTTGAACCTGTGACTTGTTGGGCCTTTGAAGCCCTCAGGTTCTCCAAATGATACTATCTCTCCTCGACTTTTTAAGGAGGTTGTTCCTACTATAGGGCCATCTATTCTTGCAGTTTTAAATAGTAGCCTTTCCTCAGGGGTGGTCCCTAAACTTTTGAAACATACAGTAGTGCAACCTTTAATTAAAAAACCTGGGCTGGATCCTGCAGATCCGGCAAATTTTAGACCTATATCTAAACTACATGTACTGTAAATGTTTTTTGTTTGCTGTGTCTGTTTTTGTGATTCTGTGTAACTTGTGTACTGTTGCTCCAGGGCTCCCTTGTAAAAGAGATTTGATTATCTCAATGGGACATCACCTGGTAAAATAAAGGATAAATAAAAATAAATAAATCTAAACTATCCTTTATGGCAAAAATCCTTGAAAAGATAGTTTGCAGTCAATTAATGGCATTCTTGGATGAGCACAATTTTCTATAAGTTTTCCAATCTGGTTTTAAAACCCTACATAGCACAGAATTTTTTTAATTGATTTCTTTTTTATTTTTTTAATGATATTCTTTTAGCTACTGACTCTGGGAATTGTGTTATTGTGGTGCTTCTTGATCTGACTGCTGCTTTTGACACAGTGGACCATGAAATCCTGATTTCTCGTTTGGAGCGGTGGGTGGGCATCAGGGGCATTGCACTGAAATGGTTCAGGTCCTATTTGGAAGGTAGAACTTTCTGTGTTAGCTGTGGAGATTTTGTGTCCTCCTCTGCTCCTCTGTCTTGTGGGGTCCCACAGGGCTCAATTTTAGGCCCTCTTCTCTCTTTATCTACTTCCGCTTGGTTCCATACTTAGGAAGCGTGGTATGTCTTTTCACTGTTATGCAGATGATAGTCAGATCTATGTCCCTCTTAAAAAGAATGAAACTGTTGGTCCATTACTTAAGTGTCTTGATGACATAAAGGCCTGGATGGCTCTTAACTTTTTAAGTAAGACAGAAGTGATGTTTTTTGGTAGCACCGCTGGGACCCCTGTGCTGATTTGGGTTCCTTGAGTCAATATATTAAGCCAACAGTCTGAACCTAGGGGTTAAAATTAACCCAGTTTAAGAGCTGGACAGACAGATTAGGTCAGTGGTTAAAACAAGTTTTTTTCATTTGAGGCAATTGGCCAAAATAAAGCCATTCCTTTCTAGGCAGCACTTTGAGACAGTAATCCACACCTTTGTCACCACTCGGCTGGATTACTTTAATGCACTGTACGTGGGGGTCAGTAGGTCCTCTATTGCTCGTCTCCAGTTGATGCAAAACGCTGCTGCACGTCCTTTAACTGGAACACGAAAATACAAGCATATTTCCCCCATTTTATAGTCACTGCATTGCCTGCATCAAAGGATCCATTTTAAGATTCTTTTATTTGCTTTTAAATGCCAAAATGGCCTTGCCCCTCCTTACATCTCTGAGCTGCTACACCACTATAGACTCACCCGTTTGCTCAGGTCAGCCGATCAACTGCTCCTAATTGTGCCTAAAACAAAGTGCAAGCTAAAAGGGGACCGTGCTTTTTCAGTAGCAGCTCCTAAATTGTGGAACGATTTACCTTTGCACATTAGACAGGCATCTTCACTGTCTATTTTTAAGTCTCTTCTTAAAACCCACCTTTATTCTTTGGCCTTTGAAAACTGAAATTGACAATTCATGTTTGGTTATATTGATCGAATTGGTTCATTGTATGGTTTGTTATTGTTTTTATTTGTATTATATGGGTCGTGTGAGTTTTGTATTTAGGGCTTTTATGTATCCATTTATTGTTTTACAGCACTTTGTGTCCTCTTTGGATTTTAAAGTGCTCTATAAATAAATTTTTGATTGATTGATTGAACGAAAGTAACCAAATTGAGACGTAGCACCAGTTGTAATTTTTTTCATTTTAGCTTTGCTTAGTAATTCCAGACTGTTATTCTGCAAGTTTGTACACTGCATCATTACTGTAATTTTAACACTGTTAAGACATCTTGAAGAAAAACTTATCTTAACTCAAGGTCCACTTAACTGTCCCGTTTTTGTGTCGCATGTCAGTTAAATTGACCCAAAAAGTCACGCCAAGAGTCCCGACCAAGAGCAACTAAATATGCTAAAGGAGACGTTTTGTGTCAGTAACAAATGCCAAGGGCATTTGACCAAGCGTTGCCTTTTGATGCGCTGGGAGTGAGAATGTGTCAAGTTAGCAACTTTTTATGCCTTTGTGCCGGCTAAAAACTGTGGCCAGAGGCGTTATGTTTTTGAGTTGTCCGTCCATCTGCCCCATTCTTGTGAATGTAATGTGTCAGGACTCCCTGGAGGGAATTTCTTCAAATTTGGCACAAACATCCACTTGGACTCAAGGATGAACTGATTGGCTTCTGAAGGTCAAAGGTCAACGTCACTGCGACATCTTAATGTAGTGTTTGTGCCCATTATTCAATTCCTCCTAAGTCTGCACCATTAGCATGCTTTAGCCCATATTTTCACACTTAATGCCATGGTTCAAATATACAAATTTTCTAAAACATATCCCAGTACACATAGTGTATGATTTACTTAAATGTTTTTATCAGCCATGTCTTTCTAGGAAAGAAAAGAATAGTAGGACAATAAAGCAAAACCTTAAAATGTATTTCTAAATTGCATTGGCACGGTTTGTATCATAAATGTATTATAATTAAATAACCCAGTGTTTGATGCTTATTCATTTAAGTTCAGTTTACACAAAAGATGTGTGTCTTTGCTTTTCTACTGATTGACCTTACAGCTAAATAGTGTGTGAGTAAATGAGTGTGTGTATGTGTGCTTCACATGCTTCCATGCACACCTTTGTATTTCAGCCTGTGCCAGTGTGGTTGCGCCTGCAGGCGGCATGGCATTGGTTTGATATTCAGGGCCATGCCAACAAAATTAGACCTGGGAGAGGGCAGCGGGCCGCTGCCGACAGATGGCCACAACCACTGGACGTAAGAGCACTGAAACATTTGGAAAAGACTGCAGTGCATACTGACTGCTTTGCATGACCAGCAGCAGTGTTCCTTCAGGAGACTGGGAGGCTGCAGAGCAGTGGGAGGGATCCATTAGACGGAGCTGCTGACGTCAGTGCCTGGCTGTCTGCTCCTCTGAGGAGAGAATAATAGTCTGGCTGCTTCTATAGAAATACATGACAGGATCAAAAAGAAACAACTTTAAAGTTGATGCACTTTTGGTTCCAGACACAACTGGGGAAGATTACCTTTATGCACTTGCTTTGATTGATTTATGTTTTCTTTCAAAAAACATTTTTTGTTTGTCTTGATGTACGTATTTAGTCATTTTCATGGTGATTTCTAAAGGTTAAAATGTTTACCCTATTCACATGATAAAATAATGAATAGACGTATAAATAGGCTATATTTGGGTCTTTTTTGAAACTTTCCCCTAATGGGATTCATCAGGGCTTTTTTTTCCTTACTCAGGACATATTGAGGATACAAAATCAGTTGAGTTTGCTTCTGTTGCAATTTGGCCTAGGTTGACCCCCATTTTGGTTTAAAAAGTGAGTTTCAGTTATACAATTTACTCTGAGAAAAAGAAACCATAATGTTTCCATTTACCTTTCTGACCAACCTTGTACTGACAGAACTCTCACAAAACATTTGTAGAAAGCAAAAAGGCATTCCAGCTGACAAGTCATTTCTCATGTTAAAATTGGAGTATATATATATATATATATATATATATATATATATATATGACTAAGGCCATGCTTTGCATGTGGAGAAGTCATACTGCAGCTGCAGTACACAGAGAATTGCAAGGTCAATTAATTGCTTCTTATTCAGGCCATCGATTCCATAAAGTGGTTTGGCTGAAAAGGTAATTTCAGAAACCGATCCTGACAGTTAACTTTGGCTCAACCTTCGAGGTAATTTAGAACTGTTTAAAATGCGTCAATAGGAAATATTTATCTTCATATGAGTTAATTGCGTGATGCAAGAAATCAATATTTGTGACTTATCTTTTCCCCCCTCCCACTCAGACACAAAGAGATCACTACAGGCTGAAGCATTCTCGCTCTGATACATTCGCAACAGTCTATCCATGTTTTATTATGCCTCTCTTGTTCAGTTTCCCCATCTTTAAGAGCAGAGCTCAAAGACAATCCCAGGAGTGATTAGAGACTGTTAGGCTGGAAGCAGATCTTGTTTTATCTCCCTAACATCCCTCTGCCTTTATGCATCCATTATTATTCTGATACTGTTGCCCAGAACAAAAGAGAGAGGAGAGTAGCAGCCTCAGGTTAGTTGTTTAATCAGTCCAACAAACGTAGGGAGACCAGTGAGACTGCCTTAACGTTCGGTCCTGGCAGTCCGGGCAGTCTCTGTGTGTAATCACTGAGTACGTTAACATTAGGGTTGGGTATCGTTTTTATTTTTTTCCGAAAACGATACTTTTAAAATGGTGCCGGTACTTAAATGGTGCCTGAACCGATACTTAAAAAAATAGGGTAATAGAGAATAGGGTATTTTACAATAACTTTGAATGCACCACGAGGGTACTAGTTTCAAGTGAACGCACCGTCTGTGTTGTTTTTCCAACAACGGCAGCTGCAGAACGTCCCGCTGTTGGAAACCTCTACAGTACATTTCAGTATACATATTAATTCACATAGCCAGTAATAGAACAATTCACCATACATATTCAAATTTATTGGTTTCAACTTCAGTTACCAAATGTTAAAGAATAGACTTTATTGTCATTGCACAACGACATTTGCTGTGCCGTACCTGATTATATCTTGCGGTGGAATTCGGCAGAGGCTAAAGCTAACTCCACATCGACTCGCCAATGTTCGCTCGCTGGCAAACAAACTGGATGAACTGTGTCTGCAGATCACCACACACAGAATGATTATGGCCTGCAACATCATGATTTTCACAGAAACTTAACAGCTTAACAGCAGAATACCCAACAGCGCTATCAAGCTAGCTGGACGCTGCTCCTCCGTGCAGACAGAACAGCTGTTGACGCCAGCAAAACCAGAGGTGGGGGTTTGTGCATTTATGTTAACAAAACGTGGTGCACGGACATCACTATCACTGAGAGTCACTGCTCAGCTAACCTTGAGTATATGAGATACTCAAGGTTAGCTGAGCAGTGACTGTAGTGACTGTAGTGTAGTGTAGTGTAAGTGTAGACCTTTCTATTTACCCTGAGAGTTTACATCAACTGTAATAACAGCAGTTTACATACCTCCTGATGCTAACGGTATGATTGTCATGAAAGAACTGCATTCTGCTATTAGTAAACACCAAACTGCACCCTGAGGCAGCCTACATTGTTGCGGGTGACTTCAACCACTCAAATTTAAAGACTGTACTGCCTAAATTCCATTCCAAGAGGAGAAAATATTTTAGAACAAGTTTTCACTAATCTAGCTGATGCATACAAAGCTGCTCCCCTCCCCCATCTAGGCCACTCAGACCACCTCTCTGTAACAGTAAGGACGGTCAAAGTGTGGCCAGAGTGAGCTGACTCTGCACCTCAGCAGCGTCTTGGTAACACTGACTGGAGAGTGTTTGCAACTTAGGCCATCCATTGACTATGAGTCAATGTCCATGTGGGCATGGACATTGACTCATATGCCTGCAGATCACCAGCCCCTCACACTCGCCACCACTGACGTGTGTGTGGCACTGAGCAGGATGAATGCATGCAAGTCCTGATGGTATCCCCTGAAGCATACTCAGGGCCTGTGCTGTGCAGCTGCTGAGGTTTGGACTGGCATATTCAATCTGTCACTAGCCAAAACACTCCACTGCAACAAGTCTTACGACTTCTGTCCAGTTGCACTCACCCCTATCATTATGAAGTGCTTCGAGAGGTTGGTCCTGACACATCTCAAGATCTGCTTACCACCTTCACTGGACCCCTTCCAATTTGCCTACCGTCAGAACAGGAGCACAGAGGATGCCATTAGTGATGATCAAATAAAGCTTCGCGAACCACTATCTTTATTTTCTGAGCTCACTAGATGGTGCTCTCTGTTCAACAAATGGTTGAAAACACACTGAATTGCCATTCCTTTAACCTTTTTTGTTGAACAGAGAGTGCCATCTAGTGAGCTCAGAAAATAAAGACAGTGGTTTGCAAAGCTTCATAACTAGATGCCATCTCTACGGCACTTCACTCTGCCCTGTCCCACCTTGACAATAGCAACACCTATGTGAGAATGCTGTTCATTGACTTTTGTTCAGCATTCAACACTATCATCCCCGCCAAACTGATCACCAAACTCAGTGAACTGGGCATCAATACCTCTCTCTGTAACTGGATTCTGGACTTCCTAACCAACAGACCTCAGTCTGTTAGGTTAGATAATCACATCTCCTCAACAATCAGCCTGAACACCGTACCACAGGGATGTGTGCTGAGCCCTCTCCTTTACTCCCTCTTCACCTACGACTACACACCAATACATGGCTCTAACACCATTCTAAAGTTTGCAGATGATATATGATTGGTCTCATCAGCAACAATGATAGGAGGGAGGTCCAGTACCTATCCTCGTAGTGCACTGACAACAACCTGGCTCTCAACACCAAGAAGACCAAAGAGCTCATTGTGGACTTCAGGAAGTCTAAAGCTGGCACACACACCCCCATCCTCATCAACGGGACTGAAGTGGAGCGTGTCACCAGCTTCAAGTTTCTGGGTGTTCACATCTCTGAGGACCTCTCTTGGACCCTCAACACTTCTACCCTGATCAAGAAGGCTCACCAGTGTCTCTTCTTTCTGAGGAGACTCAAGAAGGTCCACCTGTCTCCTCAGATCCTGGTGAACTTCTACCGCTGCACCACCGAGAGCATCCTCACCAACTGTGTCACAGTTTGGTAAGCACTGCAGAGGGTGGTGAAAACTGCCCAATGCATCACCGGTTCCTCCCTCCCCTCCATCGAAACCATCCAGGGCAAGGGATGCTTCATCAAAGATTGTTCTCAACCCAACCACAGACTGTTCACCCCACTCCAATCCGGGAGGTGTCTCAGGTCTCTTTGCACCCGTACCAGCAGGTTCAGAGGAAGTTTATTTCTTGCGGCTGTCACCCTACTGAACTCTTGCTCTGCATCCCGGTGACAATTTAACCTACTAAGCCACCCCTACCCCACGGACAATTTGCACTCGACTACCCCACCCCACCCATACTGTTCTATTTATTTACAGATGTACATACTGTAATTACACCTATACATAGCCATATTCTACTGCTCTTCATACCATTCATCCTGCACATACACTTATTCTTACTACTCTTATATTACCACACTGCACATAGCTCTACATATTGTACATATCTATATGGTTCATTCAGGATATCCATATTTATTCTGTTTTTCATATATATATATATATATATATATACACACACACACACACACACACACTATATTCTGTTTTCATTTGTTTCCTTTTGTGTTCATCCTTGTCCCAGAAATGCTTGTTACTAACCTAGCTCTGGGGAGTTTACTCCCCGGAGTCTTTATGTTTCTTCTTCGCCTAGAATATTGCCTTGGATTAGGGTGGCACCAAGATCTGGGTCCTGGGAGCAGCTGTCGCTGTGGACCTGCAACACCTTGCTACGCTCTGTGATTCCCTGCAATGTCCGGCTGCGTCCTGCCGCGTCCACTGCATCCACCCATGCTCTGCTGTGCCATGTTACATCCCGTAACGCCCTGCAGTGCCCTGCTATGAACTACAACGTATACCATTGTAGTCACTGTTCCATTATCTTTATTATGACTATTATTGCTACTGTTCATCACACCCCCAACCGGCCCCGTCAGACACCGCCTATCAAGAGTCTGGGTCTGCCGAGGTTTCTTCCTAAAAGGGAGTTTTTCCTTGCCACTGTCGCAATAGCCACTGCTAATGCTTGCTCTTGAGGGAATTACTGGAATTTTTGAGGCTTTGGAAATGTGGTCCAGACCTACTCTATCTGTAAAGTGAAAAACTCTTGTTATGATTTGATACTATAAATAAAATGTAATCGAATTGAATATATATAGTTACCGTCTGGCTCAAAGCCGGCAACAAAAGGGAGGTCACACACAGATAGAGTAACCAAAAAGTAGTTTATTTAACTAAATAGACTAATAATACAACTTAACTCAACATAAATGCAATAGTGGGGTGTGTAAATGTAGAAGACATCAGTCGTGTTTGCCATGTGTGGATGAGTGAATGAATGGTGTGATGTGTGTTGTAAGGTGTAACAAACCAAACAAAGAACAAAATGGTGGATGGATGCAGTAGGACCAGCTGAGAGAGAGTGAGACTCCCTGGAAGGCAGTCTTTTATGCCTTCTGTAAGCCACGCCCAGATGGCCAAGTACAGACGACCCTCCCAGCTCCAAAACAGATTGGGAGCCACTCAAGACCCTATATGTTGTATTTTTTTCTTTGCCTTTATAGTGACAACCCCAGAAGATGTCCAACCACCGGCGGCGCCAGGGGGGGTCTTGGGGGGTCTCAAGACCCTCCCAAAAAACGCCTTGACCCCCCATTTGACCCCCCACCCCCTTCCTGATTAAAAATATATATATAAATAAAGATTTAAAATTGTTTCTCTTCAAGATGTGCAGAAGAATAATAATTAATAATTTATTCGACATATAAAAAATATAAACGTATATAAAAAAATATAAACATAAGAATCACAGCGACGCCCCATGAACATCGCTGCGCCTTGCATCATTGCGTTCAAGGTGCTGCCGCGAGCCCGCTAGAGCTGCTACACACTACAGTTAGCTTGAAGCTAAAAATTGATCATTTGTCATACCTCAAAAAAAATTGAGAGCAGACGGAAATTATAGCAATAGGAGTGAAAATATACCCGTTGCAGTGGAGGGCGAGCCCTGCTTGATTCTAGAAACAGAGGACACCGAGGAATTAGAGGATGATGAGGAGGTGCGACCGGAGCAACTCGCAGCCCCCGAGGCGGAGGAGACAGGTGAGCAGATGGAAAGAAATGGCGCCTCATCTAGCGCTACAGCGGGCACGGATGGTGGAAATCCTGACGGAGGAGTAGATTTAACGGGGGATTTAAGGCCCAGCCGAGAAACCAAGACAGCCTCAACTAAAATCATACCCGCGTCGTTCTTTTGGATCGCAGGGGCAGCTAGCATCCAGGGGTTTTAGTTACTCGTGGTTCAAACAGTACCAGTGGCTTGAATATTCTGTGTCAAAAGATGCGGCTTTGGTCATTTTTTTCACAGTGTGCATGGATCTGGTGGTCACTCAAAACAGAAGATGTCAGCAAAAAAAGGAGATATCTATTGTTCTGCGCTACATACACAATGATGACATTCATGAAGAGTTAGTTGATTTTGTTCCAGCTGATGGTTTGGATGCAGAGTATTTACTTGTGACAGTAAAAGGGGCATTGGCTAAATTCAATATAGACACATATGCATGCGTTGGACAATGTTACGACGGGGCAGCTGTAATGTCTCGCTGCAACAACGGTGTTCAGGAAAAATTTCGCAGAGAAGTCCCACATGCAGTGTACATCCACTGCCATGCACACAGATTAAACCTGGTTTTAGTTGACTGTGTCCATAACATAAAACCAGTTGCTGACTGCTTTGCCACAGTTCAGCTACTTTACAACTTTTTTTTTTTCTGGTTCAGTAACTCACAAAGTGTTCATGGAGAAACAAAGAGAACTTGAGCCCACTAAAAGAGCTGTGGAATTAAAACGTCTGTCAGATACCAGATGAGCATGTCAGTACTATAGTCTTTGGGCAATAAAGCAAACCCTCCCTAGCATCTTAGCCACACTTGAGGAAGTCAGCAATCAAACAAATAGCCATAGAGCTATTGAGGTTAGATCACTAAATGGCTTGATTGATGCACAATTTGTTTTGCAAATCTACATGCTGGAGAACATATTTGGGCTCACAAAAACTTTATCTGACCAACTACAGGCCACAGATTTAGATTTGGCATCCGCCATTGATCTGGTCTTTGCACTGGTTGACACACTCAAAGAAGAATGCAATGGTGAAACTTGGACCCATCTGTAGCAGGGCGCAAGTGACGTGTGAGAGAGTGGGCATTGACATGCAACGCCAACAGGCAAAAAGAAAAATAATACAGCCCTCCCACCTGCAGCAGTTTCATGTCAGCAATAGCCACACAAGGAAAAAGATACTGCAAACACCAGAAGACTACAAAATCCACTGTTTTTTCCCAGTACTTGACCGTTTAATCAGTGAATTGAATAGGCGCTTCTCTGCTGACAGTTGCCACGTTATGAAAGGAGTTGCAGCTATTAATCCCAAACACAAGATCTTCCTGCACCCGGATGCCCTTCAACCCTTGGCTAGGCACTATGGCATATTAGAAGACAACCTTTCAGCAGAACTACATCAACTGAAACGCCTCATTGACAGAAAAAAACAAAATGGGGTCTCTCTCAACAGCACCCATGACTTGCTGATTCTATTGAGGCCATACAAGGAGGCTTTCATTGATGTATACAAACTTGTGTGCATCTCCATGACACTGCCTGTATCAACAGCTGCTTGTGAGAGGAGCTTTTCCTGCTTACGGCGTTTAAAAACCTACCTCAGAAACAAAAGTGGCGATGTCCGAACCAGCAATCTTGCTGTGCTGGCAATCAGCTCAAGAAGAACAAAAGAGATGGATGTAGATGTTGTTATTGATCGCTTTGCAGCCAATCATAACAACAGGCGAATTGTTCTCTTTTAAGTGGTGAGTACACTCCTTACATTATATTTTAATTTTTAATTTTAAATTGTACTGTATTTAATGTGCTATAAACACAATCGTTGCAGGAAATCACACCTGTGGAGACTGAAGAGAGGAGAGAAGAAGACAGGAGGAGATTGGACAAAAGAAGAGCAGAGAAGAGGACAGGAGGAGACTGGAGAGTAAGAGGAGCAGATAAAAAGACAGGAGGAGACTGGAGAGTAAGAGGAACAGAGAAGAGGACAGGAGGAGACTGGACAAAAGAGCTGTCAATATTGGTGAGTAAAGTGAACCTCTTGCTATTGTATTGCTGTATTTAGCATAAATACTAACCTATTCATGTGTACTATAAACTCATATGTTGCAGTAAATCACACCTGTGGAGACTGAGGAGAGAAGAAGCCAGGAGGAGACTGGAGAGTAAGAGGAGCAGAGAAGAGGACAGGAGGAGACTGGAGAGTAAGAGGAGCAGATAAAAAGACAGGAGGAGACTGGAGAGTAAGAGGAGCAGATAAAAAGACAGGAGGAGACTGGAGAGTAAGAGGAGAAGAGGACAGGAGACTGGAGAGTAAGAGGAGCAGAGAAGAGGACAGGAGGAGACTGGACAGAAGTAGGGCAATCAAAAGGTGGTGAGAGTATGAGAATAGATACTATTTTGTAAATATGTTTTCTGCCATGGGTGTGGCTATGGCAATTAAAGTTTGATCATATTATTTCCAAACTGCAATTGATTAATTAATTAAAAACAAAGTAGTTGATATGCTGTGTTTTTGTTTTTTAGTATCAGTAATATGCAGTTATTAGCCGTGTCCAATGTATTTTTTGTTGGTTTTCATGAGACCCCCCTTGAAATGACCAGGACCCCTCATTGCACCCCCAATCAAAATTGTCTGGAGCCGCCACTGTGTCCAACACAGGTAAATGTCAACAGAAGTTGTGAAAAACACAACGTGGATCGAAACACCATCGCCTATACTGCTGTGATTGCAGAGGTCCGTTTGGCAGCTGACAGTGAGGAGAAAGCTAGGGTGGCTCTCTCCTTAACTATGGGAAAGAACTTAAGCTTTTCCTTGACAGGGAGCCAAATTTTGCAAAAATTGAATAAAAAAGAGGAGAGAGAATTCCTGCCGGTCAAATATGAAGTAAAACCTACCTAATTCATTTTTGTTTTTGTTTAATATTTGAGAAAAATTTAAAATTTTTGAATTGAATGCTGCAGATTTTAGTTTTAGGGGAAATATTTGTATTTATAAGGTGTGGCTGAGGTTACATTGATTTTTTTTTCCCGTTTGTATCAAAATCAGCCACTTGTGTTTTGTTAAGTAAATAATTAATTGATGGATATCAGTAAAGATGTTCATACATGGCATTCCTTTGGAGTTTTACATACAAGGCATCAATACTATAAAATGTTTTTGTATTGTATTACCCTGAAATAAAATAGAAAAATGTTGCGGCACTGATTCATGGTTGTTACACAGAAACTACCAGAAGCGTTTCCAGGTAATATCTACACCTCTGTTATTCTAATATTACCATGTAATACAATAGAAACAAGCAGTTTTGCATTTTGCTGCACTGATTCATGGTTGTTACAAAGAAACTACCAGAAGCATTTCCAGGTATGAAGTCACAAGATTAAACATCATTAACATAAATTAACATAAAGTATTACCTTGAAACAAAAGCAAAATCTTTGGAACATAAAGGGTGGATGAATTTCCCCATTATAATATGGTAATTACTAGGGGTGTGACGAGACGCTTACTCCACGAGACGAGACACATCACGAGATTGGGTTCACGAGAACGAGACGAGACGAGATTTAAATTTTTTTTTTAAAGAAATCCTCAATGATGAAATATATGAATGGAAAATAGTTTTTTTATTCAACTGAAAAATCACAAAATGCAAAACAATTTAGGTGCCTTTTGAAATCAACTATTAATGATGAATGTTATTTAACTTTTTTTTTACTATTTTAATGAATCATATGCAGTAAAGGACATGCAAACACTGCAAAATGTTTTGTATAAAATCTACCAACTGGCTTCTGCCCTGTGAAATCTAACTCCTTTCCACAAATCGAACATAAAAAAATAAACAGTATAAATAAAATAAATGTGTAAACAACAGAAAATGTTTAAATGCAAACAGTAAGTGTATCAATAACCAAAGTACTGCTCTCTCAAAACTACAAGTGCAAACAGAAACAATTTTTTTCTATAAGATAAACTACACAGAACAGCCTAAGATATGGTCATGTTATTTTTCAAGAATATAAGCATGTCGACTATTTCTGGCAGCAGTTGAGACCTTTGGGCAGTAACTATGTCTCCTGCAGCAGAAAAAACACACTCACTTGGAACTGAGGTAGCAGGGATGGAAAGGTATGCTTTGGCAAGTGGAGACAGCAAAGGATATTTAGGAGTTGCCGAAATCCGACATTTTCCACCACAGAAAATGGCCTCATATCAGCTGCAATGAAAACGCCTATGTCCCTCGTTATTGCCGTGGCTCTTGCACATACCGGTGGCAGAGATGCAAAGGCTTTTAGAGTTGTTTGGCCTTTTAATGTTTTCGTCACGGGTGCTGTAGTTGGTAGAGAGCTGTGGTGGTGCTGTAAGTGTTTTTGCATAGTGCTCGTGTTAGCCGCGGTATACGGCATTTTTTTCTTACAATATTTACATATTGTGTTCGTCTTGTCTGTCACTCTTTCGCCGTTTATTATTTCCGCAGGAAAACCAAAATGTTTGCACACAAATGATTTAAAAGTGGCAGGGGGATCTTCAATAGTAATTTCACGCTCCATCACGCTGACATCACATCGCCTCACGAGACAACTTTTCACCTCGACGAGAAGTCTTGTCACGTTTTAATCTCGCGAGATCTCGTAAAACGAGATCTCGTCACACCCTTAGTAATTACCAATTTTAAATTCCGAGAAGTTTTATCTAATTTGGAAGGTATTACGCTGATAGTAGCCTATAATACTGTGAAAACATCAACATATTATTATATATATATATTATTACCATGTTATTACAATATAAATATAACTATATTACCATTACCTAGATATACATATGGTTATTGTCAAATATTACCATTACCTAGATATACATATGGTTATTGTCAAACCCCTTCTTACTTATTACATTGGTAATTGCATGTTATTACATCTGTTACCTTGTCACCTTATTACCCCAGTATTACATCTTATTACTGTGATGTATTACCACGTTATTACTTTGGTAATTACATGTTATTACCTATATATTACTTTATTATCTCACAGTTACCCCACTATTACCATCTTATTACCGAGTAGTAATATGCAGTGCTACCAAAATGCAAACAACACAGAGCATTTTCCTCTCCTATTCCAGAATGTGTTTCAGGAGTGAGGAAAAGTCAATCTTCAAATCATCATTCTTCATCTTCATTCAAAATGCAATCCCAAGATCTTCATGTTTCAGTTAACTTAGTTTAAGAATGCCCAGTTTTGGGAGATGATAAAGATTATAGATTTCTGTATTAATTAAATTAATTACATTTTAAATGCCATCAGGTGCTGAAATAGTTTCATTCTCATCAATTTGGCAAATAAGCAGAGCCTAGATTTGTAAAAGTGGACAGTGAGGAAACAACCAAACTTCGGGGTGTGTGCAGCTTGTTGTTCCAATCCCCTCTGCTGTGGAAGGAGGAGCTCATGATGAAGCCCCATAATCTAGGCTCTGTCAACAACCCTGCACAACAGACTTAAACTGCTTACCCGTGTGTGTGTGTGTGTGTGTGTGTGTGTGTGTGTGTGTGTGTGTGTGTGTGAGCAGTGAAATCAGTGGCTTTCAATGTATTAGGCTATTGACTCCAACTTGTTCTGCCATCTGTGTGTGTGTGTGTGTGTGTGTGTGTGTGTGTGATGTGTGTTTGTGTGTGCGTGCGAATAAGGAGAAAAACATGAATGAACTATTTTAACTGATCAAAACCAGTAGATGCACTAAAATTGGCATCAGAAATCAATATTTACTAAAGTGGAAGCAGGGTTGTCAGTAAATCTTACACGGTTGTCCACAGCTGCTGCGTTCATTAAATCCCTGCAGCCTTCTGAAGTACGGATGCACGAATTTTGACTTTTTCAGTCCTGATATTAATATCTGGGCTTTGGGAATCGGGCGATACCAATTGCCGATTTGATAACAGTGTTTAAAGTGATGGTTCGGAGTAATTTCACCCTAGGATCCTTTGTACCATGACCTCGAGCCAAACAACCCTCCAGAAGCTTTTTTAAGCTGGGTCTAACATTGGACGAGTTAGCGTGATCAGCTGAATAGCTTAGTGTAGGCGCTAATGGATCCACGTTTGTATCTCTTAAATGACCCCACTAATAATGCCCAAAATGATACCAAACTTCTACAGTAGTACAAATAGGTTATGCACTCATAAAACAATGGATTGAAAAGTTTGTAAGTACAACAGAAGTTTATGTAAATAACAATTGCCTGTCGGCTTCTATTCTCTGCTGCTACTGCTACCGGCAGTAAGACGAGTGCTGAGGGATGTCTACAAATTACAACACCGAAAAGAGATACAACAACCTACCTTTGGAAAGGTGTGCCATACTTTTCTTGCAAGCCAATCCAAGCAGACTGGGCTTTTCAGGACCGGGGCTAAAGAGACAGGCACTAAAACAGAGTGTTTCAGACACAGGGGGAATACAGGTATATTGATACAGACAGTGTGAGAAAAATAATGTGTATTTTGAACATTAAAGCATGTAAACGTTTTCCAGTAGAAACCTAAATTACATAAAGTATGAACATGAAAACTAACTAATTTGTCAACAGAAGGCAAAAGAGGATATTGTTGGATTCAGTGGTGAAATGTAACTAAGTACATTTACTAAAGTACTGTACTTAAGTACACATTTGAGGTACTTGTACTTTACCTGAGTCTTTTCTTTTCATGCCACTTTCTATTTCTACTCCACTACATTTCAGAGAGAAATATTATACTTTTAGTTCTTCTAGCTTTAGTTACTAGTTACTTTACACATTAAGATTTCTGCACACAAAACACATGGAGTTTGTTTTATGTTATGTGTTATTATAAATGAAAATAGCCAACAATATAACAGCCTACAAGTCCAGCTGAAATGATTAGACCATTAAACACACAACTATTTGGATCCTTTACACTTTGTAAACTGGGAGGATTTTTCTGCATTGAGTACCTTTAATATTTTAAGTACATTTTCCTGATGATACTTAGATACTTTTACTTAAGTAACATTTTCAATACAGGACTTTTACTTTTTACAGTATGGTATTAGTACTTTTACTTAAAGATCTGAATACTTCTTCCACCGCTTGTATGATCAAAGAATCTTTCAAAGATATGCACTTTCTTCATTATGAAATAAAAAATATTACAAATAGATTTTCACATAGGTATATATATAGGTAAAGCTTTGACTTGATTTCCGGTGCAAAAAGGCCTGCTTTTTATAACTGGTTGGACAAAAGGAGGCCTCTTATAAGATGCTGTGTAGCTTGCTTTCTCGCTTGACGATTTTATACGCTTTAGTTATCTCCCTCACTTATTAATTTCTCTAAAAATGGCCTGGCTGACTTTCCATTTCTGTGCTTTTCCAACATCTCATATTCCTCCCTCTATCTCTCCCTCCCTACCTTGAACACTGATTGTGTCCCATGGTGACCAGCGCTGCTCTCCCAGACAGTAATTGGACAGTGAGTAGGTAACAGCGAAACAGCTGCAGCATAGTTTAGAGGTTGCTCGTAACAATAAATGTGTTTTACACATTTGTCAAGAGCAATGTGGGTTTCTCTCATGCTTAAATATCAGCTCTGCCTTTATTCCTGCATTATGGTAAAAATGTTTGGACAAGATTGGGGGGCTGAGAGTTACAGATACCTATACCCAATCAAATGTTTTTGTTGTGTTGATGCTTATTCTGTTCTTATTTTTGTTGTTTATGCTTTGTTCTAATGTGTATGCTTACATTTTTTATATTTTGTATTTTAATATAAAGCAGTTTACATGTAATGAATGGTGCAATTTCAAATTGGCAATGGCAATTTTGTAGACAAAATTGCCATTGCCAATTTCAAATTGTGTTCCTGTTTAAAGGTCCCATATTGTAAAAAGTGTCTTTTTAATTATAAAACAGGTTGAGGTGCTACATTGACACTGTGATAGTACCAAAACGCTCAACCCACAGGGAAATACGCACAGCCTGTATTTAGAAACTGTGCATTTAAATGAGCTGTTAGGACTTCTGTCCGGTTGGGATGTCACAACTATACTTTATAAAGCTCAGTGTAAATTCTTTCAGGAAGATTTCTAAACTTCATTCACTCTCTCTCTCTCTTCCTAAACTGATCAGCTGACTCATGGCATTCTTTTTTTAGTTAAACCAAACAGAATTGGCCATGAAATCCACAAGCCAATCACAGCATGGCATCCCTGCTTAAATCTGTTCTTCCTCTTGCTGCTGTCAGTTGTCATTTCAGTCAACGCGTGCAACCCTCCTCCTCCCTTTTCACCTCCGGTCACCGTCATCCACGGCACCCTGTTGCCAGCGGGGGGCGCTATGACCAAAAGTCAATTTTGGCCTGTAGGTGTCCTCAGGCATGGACCCTTGTCAATTGTGAGAAATTTCGGGCAGATACGACAACGTACACTCAAGTTACAACAACTTCTTTGTTCATCGCTAAACACTCAAAATGGCCGCCACGCTACGCCCACACCGTGTGACGAAAAGTTTTTTTTTTATAACTTTTCATCGTTAAGGTGTTGGGATGGTACAGACCAAGTTTGAAGTCCATCGGATGAAATCACTAGGAGGAGTTCGTTAAAGTATAGCACCTTGACTTTTAGGCCTACTTCCTGTTGCCACTAGGGGGCGCTATGACTTTAAGTAAATATCGGCCTTTATTTGTCCTCAGGGTTGGACTCTTATGAATCCTGAAAAGTTTCGAGGTAATCGGACAACGTACACTCGAGTTACATCCACTTCCTGTTTTGGTGGCGAAACGCACAAAATGGCCGCCCTGCCACGGCCACGCCCTATGACGAAAAGTTTTTCTTTTAACAACTTTTCCATCTTAAACATCTTAAGATGGCACAGACCGAGTTTGAAGTTGATCGGATGAAATCTCTAGGAGGAGTTCGTTAAAGTACGACATGTGGAAATGGCCAAAATCGCACTAATTTCGAACATTTAATTCAAAATGGCGGACTTCCTGTTGGGTTTAGGGTATGGCTCTAATGAAGTTTTCTGTACATCTTGACATGTTACATATGTGTACCAAGTTTCGTGAGTCTACGTTAAATGCACTGCAGGGGCTCAATTTTTTTTAACGCCGCTCCTTGCGACCGTGCATTTGCACGGCACTCAGATGCCGCAAATCGTCAACAATGAAAACGGAACTCCCCGCCGAGTACAACGATACCTCACACAAGACTCTACGTCATACGGTTCATTAGCTGTGAAAAGGGGCGTGGCTAAAGCGTAAGGGGCGGGTCAAACCATCACCAATTAAAACGGAAGTCTCTGCTGAGTTCAATGATTCCCCACACAAGGGTCTACATAAAACGGGTCATTAGTTATGAAAGGGTGCATGGCTAAAGCTTAGGGGGCGGGTCAAACCATCACCAATGAAGAAGGAAGTCTCTGCTGAGTTCAATGACACCTCACACAAGACTCTACCTTAAATGGTTCAAATGTTAGGAAAGGGGCGCCCTATGACAAAAAGTTTTTCTTTTAACAACTTTTCATCTTTAACGTCTTATGATGGCACAGACCGAGTTTGAAGTTGATCGGATGAAATCTCTAGGAGGAGTTTGTTAAAGTACGACATGTGGAAATGCACTGCAGGGGCTCAATTTTCTTAACTTTCTTTCAGTTTCAATAGGGCCTTCGCCGCTGTCGGCGCTCGGGCCCTAATAATTCCTTCAGTTTCAATAGGGCCTTCGCCGCTGTCAGTGCTCGGGCCCTAAATATAGCTACTCTAGTTATGCCGGCAGCTGACAGCCAGCCAAGATTAACTGGAACTGTGGTAAGAGATTGCTGGTGTAACAATCGCGCTCTCACTCTCACACACGGGCCATTTAGCTACTAGGAAGAGGGGAGTTGCAGGCCCTGGAGCTCTGTCAGGGCAGCGGCGTTTGGTAGTCCATTAGCCCAAAAAACGGTGACTTTGCGCGGGTATGGAGTGCTGTGGGCTGCCAGCCGTGACTGAGCTCCATCTACCTCACAGCAGGCCAGGGTCTGTGAAGGAAGGCAGGCCGGGCGGTGAGGCAGCAACACACCTTACCAAATTTGCAATTGGCCATCAATTTTCGTTTTTTTCGTTTATTTGAGCTTTATATAGTTGATTTCTCGCTTAAAAAAGTCTCAGCAGTGAATTTAATAACGGAATAGCCCGACAAACAATGTAGAACTTTGCAGTGAGACCTTCTGTCGAGTCTCAAATGTGTTCTGTGTAGTTTGCTCAAACCAATCATCGCGCAGCTCATTTTAAATATTCATGAGCATACCATATTTGGAAGAAAAGTTCTTGTTCCAAATAGAGCCATATTCACAGGGTAGTTAAGGGCCTAATAAAATAGCATTCGGGCAATTTTCAGCCCAACCAATGTTACATACCCTATTAGGAGACCTTAAGGATCAGTGTAAAATACCCTATATAATCATTCTCATCTCATTCTCATCACCCCTTTAATAAAAACTATATTGGGAATAGTGAGTGAGTGAATGAAGGAACGGTTTCGAACACAGGGTTCAGAGAGTGCAGATGAGGAAAACCCAGAAATGCTGACCAATCAGAGCAGACTGGGCTTTTTCAGGAGGGGGGGGGGCTTAAAGAGACAAGCGCTTAAACGGAGCATTTCATCCAGAGGGTGAATACTAGTGATGGTCAAATGAAGCTTCACAAACCACTGTCTTTATTTTTCTTCCAACAAAGGGTTGAAAACACACCGAATTGCCATTCCTTTAACCATTTTCTTTGAACAGAGAGTGTCATCTAACACTGGTAACAGCAGTTACTTTTATAAATTCATTAAAGCAACACATTTGAACACCATTAGTTAGAATAAAATAAAATAGAATACATCTTTAATGTTCATCAAGGTGGAAATTGTTCAGCAATGAGGCTCTCTCCTTGCCTATAGAAAGGAAGAGCGAAGGGGTGGAAGGGAAAGACATATGGGACATAATAGGAAAGATATGACTGACCAACCTGGGGAGGGAAAGAAGTACAGTCAGAGAAATGGGGATGAGATACTGTAGGAGAGGAAGAAAGAGAGAGCAGTGCTGCAGCGCTGCAAAACAGTTTGCTTGAGAGTGCCTGTTAATCAGCAGAGAAAGCACCGACGAATTGGATAAAATGTTATCTGGGAGCTGGAAAAGTGGAGGTGGAATTTATGGTACATTATGTTCCCACTATAAACAAGTGCTCCACGAATTTTAGCTCACAGAAGTCATTCATCACACACAGCTCAAAGCACTCCTTTCCTTTTCTTTGCTTTTTGCACGCAGGCTGGAACTGTTCCCAGACTGATTTGGGGCATCAAAAGCACATAGCAGCTACAAAAAGTTAAAGGCATAGAAAAGCACTTTCCCATTGTTCTACATTTAATCTATATTTGTCCTCTTTATCTGTGATAAACACATTGTATAATTTGTCTGGGTGGAGACATGCCCAAACCCTACAAATGCACACACTTGTGAAGAAGCAGAGGGAGGAAATTCAATGCAAAGTAAAATACGGACATTTCTAAAAAGGCTCATTGCTGGTATTTTGTATTCCGGGTGATTCTCAAGCTTAAGACCCATTTGGACTAGGGGTGGAACGGTACACAGAAGTCATGGTTCAGTTCATACCTCGGTTCAGACATCATGGTTTGGTTCGGTACAATGGAGGGAAAAGCAAAACAAAAATGCAGAAGGCAATTGATTGAAGGCAATGTTTTTATTGTGCATGTCTCAGGCTATACCACCTAGTGTCATACAGTCTCTCCCCTGAGCTAGCTGCAACAGCCTGAAGTATGTAAAGTAAGATGTAAACAGTAAACAATAAGTATCCCAAATCATCTCCAGACTCCATCTGTAACTTGTAAACAAAATAAGACAATCAGCTATAAAACTGAAAATACAGCATCTCTTTTGAAAGTGCAAATTACGTGGAATAATAAGAAAACAAAATTTCTACTTAGGCAAGAGCTTCCCCCACAAAAGTATTCTTGCTATTAAGTGCGACAGGCATACCTTTGCCAACTGGCCACGACCTCCTGTAGCTTCTCAGCTAGATGAGTGCTTGTGTGCTGCTCATACAGGGAGGGAGGAGAAGTTGGACTGTTTTTTTTGTCTCGTTCCAGTGATTGGCACATCTGGGTGATGGGGTCGGATATGCGTTAGCATGTTAGATGTATTTCCACTCACATACCCAACAACTGCTGAACAACGCCGACACAGTCCTCGTCTTATCCACCACTCTCTCGCCTGTACTACTGTAACTGACTGGGAAACAAAAGTTTTCCCAAACTTGCGATCTTAAAGAGGCAGGCGGATCCTCTAACTGTTGTGGGTCGCCACCACTCTCCATAGGCTAGGCTACTTGCCATAGTGCTGCTAGCTAGTGATGGTCAAATAGCTTCGCGCTATAGATGGCGCTCTGTTCAAAGAAAATGGTTAAAGGAATGGCAATAGAGTGTGTTTTCAACCCTTTGTTGAACAGAGAGCTCCATCTAGTGAGCTCAGAAAATAAAGACTGGTGGTTCGCGAAGCTTTATTTGACCATCACCACTGCTAGCTCTGACTCACTCACTGGACCGTCAACATGTAGGCGGAGCTCAGGAGCTTCAGAGCTAAGGGGGGGCTACAGATTAGGTGTCCCTAAAGAAACGCGTATCTAACAGTAGTTCTGCATACATTAATTCATTTGCACGTTAGTTTTATACCGTGTATTCTCCCGTGTATTCTCTGTGTAAATTCATTTCCCGAACCGAGAAGCCGTTTCGGTTCAATACAAATACATGTACCGTTCCACCCCTAATTTGGACAAGATTAATGTACTGGTGGTTGTGGGTGATACAAATCAGCCATGCTCTTCAGATATGACACTAATTGTTCGGCATTTTAGCCAGTGCCAAATTGCTGGATATCCAGCCAACCAAACTCCATTTAATAATGACATGTGAGTTGGGAAGTTAGTGTAACCAGGCTGAAATGATATCTTTACTTTTACGGTTGAAATGTCACCAAATCCTGATGAATATTGTTTTCTATATGTTTAAGATGTGTTTTATTGCCTGTATTTCTGCATGAATGTTGTATTCAGACCAAGGTGTTAATACCTGTACTGTCACTTTAAGACGTTGCAGGCCTTGTGCCGTCATTCAGTTGCCTCTCTCAGTCCGCGCCAGACTAGCTGAGAGGAGGTAATGTATTATTTTGCTCGTCATTTTTAAACATTTATTTCGGTTTTTGGACAATACAAACCTTGTTTTATGCATGTATAAATGTTAGTTCCTAGGCTGGGAACATGCAGTTACTGTGTCAATTGAATATAAACCTTGTAAATGACTTTTTGCAAGCTTTAAAAGTAGACGTTTCCACATGCTAGTCTACAGGGTTTTCTGTATGTTTATCTGCTAACAGGAGCTTGAGAGGAGCCTGTGTGCTATGTGGAGGAGACTCTTACAGAGCCTTTTGTTTTTCTGTTGATTTGTACAGGTATGTACCGAATGTTCATTATAATTCATCTGGCATAGTGTTTACATCGGGTGTATTAAGCATGTAAAAGAAATTCATGTTAAATACATTGAGCGTTTTATGGTTTATTTAATTCATTTCCACATTTTTATTTAAAAGTATTTTTGCTCTTAATACTGGGAGTTTTGTTAGTCATGTATGTATGGTCAGTCTGCGCCAGACTATCTGAGAGGAGGAGTTTGAGAGGAGCCTGTGTGCTATGTGGAGGAGACTGCATGTTACAGAGCCTTTTGTTTTTCTGTTGATTTGTACAGACAAAAGCCGTTCTGCCTTCATTAAAAGAGAAACCAGCAGCTTGTCGTAGTCCGGGTCCTTTCTTCACTCCTTCAGCACAGCATAGAACACAGCGCAGAACAACGCAGGTTAATGGACGTGCATCCAGCCTGATTTAAAACTGTTAAAGACGATGCACGGCCGTTACAATGGTGCCGTGACCTTTCAAGGATTGGTCTGAAGATCAACGTCAGCTCGTTCGCCGTGGGAAGCTGCATTCACTCACCTTTTACCGTGGTCAGGTATTCCCTTGGACTGCGACCCAATGTTTATTTTTTTTGTCTTCATCAATATCACAGCACCTAAGGGAGTGATTTATTGACATTGATTGCTGTAATTATCCAGATCTGTTTTTTGGTTCTCTTCCTTTTTTGACCATTAAGATTTAATTTTATTGTTATATCTTTCTGTGTATGGAGTGTCTGAAATATGGCAGAGGGTTACACATATTTTGTTGAGGGTGAGGGTAGCAATGCTGAGCGTTTGGTGTGGGGAGGGGTTTGTTCTTTTGACCCTTAGAGTCCAGGACACCAGGGCCTAGTGTCACCGCATTACACACCCCACAGCTTACCTCTACACGTCATGTAGATCGTGCCATGCCAAGCCGAGTCGAGCAGAATCCAGACTTAGGTTCACTCATTACACAGTTAGCTGAGAAGTTAGGGGAGTCCATTACAGCTAAGCTGCAATCTGACAGGTGCACACACAACACCAGTACTTCTGTACAGCCCTCAGAGATGACATTGCCTAACGTTAAGGTTGTCATGCAGTCAGATGCAAAAGAGCCTCCTATATTCAGGGGTGATAGCTCAGACAAATTCACAGTTCATGAGTGGGAAAATCTTATGACTCTGTACTTAAAGAAGCGAGCTATTCCCGTTCATGAGCATTCACAAGAAGTCCTGGCAAAACTTATGGGCAAAGCAGGGGATGTGGTGAGGATAAAGCTGCGTAACAACACATCTATTAACCACACTGCAAATCCCCATGTGATTTTTGATATTCTGAAACAACACTTTAGTGAACTGACATTCTCAAGCATGCCTTTGGCAGATTTTTACAATACATTGCCCATGATGAGCACATGCAGGGACAGAAAACCCAAGCTGCAACTGTTAGGCCACTTAAGCCGAGCACAGTAGAGCACAAAGTCCATTCCCAGTGTCATGTGCCTATAGCTGATAATACATCAGTCCCAAACACCACTGTACCGTTGGTGCCATCTACGGTACACATGACTACTGCGAGTGTTGACAATGTCTGCATGAGGAGTTTGGTGAACTTGTTAGACCGCCTGGTTACACAGCATACACAAGTGCCAGCTAACCCCAGGGCTCAAGCCACATTGCCTCGCTCTTCTCAAAAGGTGTGCAGGGTTTGTGGGGCTTCTGATCATTCCACATTGTCTCACTGCAGGCGAGAGAACAGGTGTTTAAAGTGCTTATCGCCTGGTCACTGGAAGAGGGACTGCCCTGATCAGACCAACCAGCGCCGCTTTCAACCTGCCAGCAGCGCTGGTGGACAGAACCAACAGTTAAACTAGAGAACCCACACCTTGGGAGGGGCGGTGTGGGTATTGTGGATGAATCCCTCTCTGATACACACGACCCAGCTCGTTTATATGAGGACTGAGGCTGAGGACTAAGGGGACCCGAATAGTTATTCAAGCCACACAGAAGATCGAAGCTTTCAGTGAGTTGTTTTATGCTACAGTCCTTGTCAATCACAGTGTGCAGCTCAAAGGCCTGTTGGACTCTGGCTCTATGGCATGCAGTATCAGCGAACATGCGGTAAAGAAACTCAGCTCTGCTGTTGTTTTGCCTGAGAAGCAGCACCCTGAAGAAAATATCGTTCTGATTGGCTGTGGTGGCCTGCAGACTCGACCTGAGGGTTTTTATGACTTGGACATGCAGCTTTACGGTGTTCGCTGTGTCGTACCTACCTTGGTTGTGCCTGGTCAGCATGATGATCTCATCTTGGGCTCAAATATCATCAAACATGTGATTCGTGTTCTGAAGGGTGATGATGACTATTGGAACATGGCATCCAGACCTGAGCATCAGTCTGATCCCGATATTGAACAGTTCTTGTCGATGTTCACCAATGTCGAGCGCTGGAGAGGGAGTGAAGTTCCTGACAAAATAGGCACTGTCAAGCTCACCCAAGCAGTAACACTCCTACCCAGACATGAACACTTAGTTTGGGGTAGACTCCCTGCTAGCGTACCGATGTCACCTGGAAGCACAGTTGTCGTAGAGCCAACCAACTCAAAAGCCATGCCACGAGGTGTTCTAGTGGGCCGTCTTGTCACACCTCTCTGGGGTGATAGATGGGTGCCGATGACAGTTGTGAACCCATCTGACAAAGCTATCACACTGAAGAGAAATTGCAAATTGGCTGATGTGTTTCCATGCTTGGCAATTGAGGATCTAGCTGCTTCTCAGGGTCTACATGTGGCTTTAGGGACACAACCAGACGCAGACAACAAACAACCTGACATTGAGATACAGCAATCACATACGGAGAAACAAGAACATGACACACTGCAACACCACCCTGACACCTCGCCCAGTGCCTATTTTGCTGATCAGTATAATTTGTCTGGGTGGAGACATGCCCAAACGCCCCCAACCGGCCCGTCAGACACCGCCTACCAAGAGTCTGGGTCTGCCGAGGTTTCTTCCTAAAAGGGAGTTTTTTCTTGCCACTGTCGCAATAGCCACTGCTAATGCTTGCTCTTGAGGGAATTACTGTAATTGTTGGGGTTTTGGAATTTATAGAGTGTGGTCTAGACCTACTCTATCTGTAAAGTGTCTCGAGATAACTTTTGTTATGATTTGATACTATAAATAAAATTGAATTGAATTGAATTAAAAGCTTGTCAGAGTTGATGTTGACATAGACACATGTCAGGTCAGTGAAGACTGTAAGTCTAGGCTTGCACAGCTACTAATTGAATACCAAGACATCTTCTCCAAGCACTCATTGGACTGTGGTGAGGTCAAGGGATACACGCACCGCATTCATCTCACAGATGATCGCCCTTTTCGCTTGCCATACAGGAGAGTCCCTCCTGCCCTTTATCAGAAGTTGAGGCAGGTTCTCACTGATATGGAAGAAAAAGGGATTATCAGGAAGTCCTCAAGCGAGTATGCTTCGCCACTGGTGATGGTGTGGAAGAAAGATGGTGGATTGAGGATTTGCACTAATTTCAGGTTGCTGAATGCCCGGACCTTAAAGGACGCCCATCCCTTGTCGCACCAGTCTGACTGTCTGGCTGCTCTTGGTGGCAATTGCCTCTTTAGCACGATGGACCTGACTTCTGGCTTCTTCAATATCCCAATGCACGAAGACGACAAGAAGTACACAGCTTTCACAACTCCCCTTGGACTGCATGAATATAATCGCATGCCACAGGGACTGTGTAACAGTCCAGCATCCTTCATGAGAATGATGATTGGGATCTTTGGGGACATGAACTTCACGAAACTTCTGTGTTATCTTGACGATCTTCTTGTCTTTGCATTGTCAGAGGATGAGGCCCTGTCCAGACTTCGCACAGTATTCCAAAGGTAGCGAGAGAACAACTTGAAATTGGCCCCGAAGAAGTGCCATCTGCTTCGAAAACAAGTCAGATTCCTTGGACATGTCATTACTGGTGAGGGTGTGGCCGTTGATCCTGCCAAGGTGGAGGTCATCACCAAGATGGCAGTACAAGACCTCATGGAGGGCGATGAGTGCATACCTTCTCTCCGGAGGATCAAATCATTCCTTGGCATGGTATTTTACTACCAGCATTTCATCCCAAACTGTTCTTCCATTGCGAAGCCCTTGTTCGCACTTAAGGCTGGACAGAAGAGACGAGGACGGACAGCTAAATATAAGAAACCTCTAGGTGCCTATCGTAAGCTTACCCCTGCAGACTGGTCGGCGCAATGTGGAACCGCTTTCGACCAGTTGAAGACAATGCTGTTGGAATGTGTTGTGCTGGCCCATCCGAACTTTGACGCGCCATTTATCCTGTCAGTCGATGCATCATTGGACGGACTTGGAGCAGTGCTCTCTCAAGTGCCACGAGGAGATTCCAAGGCCAGACCAGTTGCTTTTGCAAGCAAGACCCTCAGTGCGTCACAACGGAAATATCCAGCTCACAGACTGGAGTTCATGGCTTTGAAGTGGAGTGTATGTGAAAAGTTCAGCCACTGGCTAAAAGGCCGTAGCTTCAGCATTTGGACAGATAATAATCCACTAACTTACCTGCTAACAAAGCCGAAGCTTGACGCATGTGAAATCCGCTGGGTCTCTAAGCTTGCATCTTACTCCTTTGATCTCAAACACCTGCCCGGGAAAAGAAATGTGGTGGCTGACGCCTTGAGTCGCAACCTCTTCGCAAAGCCCATTTGTCAGAGACTGCTGAGGGAACCATATCCCACCCTGATTCTGGAAGCTGATGGGATAGAGGAGGATTCTGTGCAGGATGCTTTCAGGGTCAGCTGCCAGTCTCATAGCTACAGACCAGGGGACCATCCAACATCCAGGGCACCGTGTGATTCAGCCGAGATCAGAGCTCTTTGTCAGGCACACTGTGACTGGATTGATGCAGCGGAATCCAGGGCACTCTGTCTGTCCCAACACGTCCGACAGCTGTCGAGTGGTCAGGATGTTATGCCCATGTTCTCCGCTCAGGAGCTGCAGCTGAGTCAAGAGCAAGACCCCAGCATCTCTAGGGTGTTGCCTTTCGTTGCAGCCAGGAAGAGACCATCTAGGCGTGAAAGACATGGAGCTGACTCAAAGGTCCTCAGATTGTTCAAGCAATGGGACAAGTTGGAAGTCCATGATGGGATGTTGTATCGGGTGACAAGAGATCCTGTGTCCAAGCAGAAAAGATTTCAATATGTGTTGCCTCTGAGCCTAAAGGAAAAGACATTGTTGGGCATTCACGATCTGGCAGGTCATCAAGGTCAGGACTGTACTCTCTGCATGGATTTTTGGTCGGCGGAGGAAAGCAAGCAACGTTCTGTGGATGTCCTAGTAGTCACCGACCATTTCACCAAACTTGCCCATGCATTCCCTTGTGCCAATCAGACGGCAAAACAAGTCACCAAAAAGCTTTGGGACAATGTGTTCTGTGTTTACGGTTTCCCTGAGAGGATGCATTCCGATCAGGGCACCAATTTCGAGAGCAACTTGATTGCAGAGCTCCTTCGTCTGGCCGGTGTTGCTAAATCTCACACGACAGCCTACCACCCAATGGGCAATGGGGGAACAGAGCGGTTTAATCGCACTTTGGGCAACATGCTCCGTACCCTTCCCCTTAAGGAAAAACACCAGTGGCCACAGCAAATCCAGACCCTCACGTTTGCCTATAACGCCACCGTTCATGAGACTACGGGTTATGCGCCCTTCTTCTTGATGTTTGGGTGTGTACATAGATTGCCAGTGGATATTCTGTTCAAGCGGGTTTTGAATGACCCAAGAGTTGTTGACTATGACTCGTATGCCAAGTCCCTGCTTTCCTGCCTCAAAAGTGCTATGGAAATCGCCCAGAAACATTCTTCCACTGAGCAACAGCACCAGGCTCGGCAATATGACAGACGTGTCAAGGGTACCTACCTCTCTGTGGGAGATCGTGTTTTGGTAGCGAATAAAGGAGAATGAGGGAACAGGAAGTTGGCCGACAAATGGGAGGCAGGAGTGTACACGGTTGTTGGTGGAAATCCCAATATCCATGTCTACAAAATACAGGATGCAGAGGGACGCACAAGAGTTGTGCACAGGAATCTTTTGTTGGAGGTCAACTTCTTGCCTTTCTTTGGGATGGATGAGAACCAGGATGCCCATACAAATGATCAGTCTTTGACCAGTGAGGAGTCTGATCAGGAAGACTGTGACTGTGGTGATGATACAGCCTCAGTGTCTGGGTTATTGACTCAAGATGACAGTGCACAGAATCTGTCAAATTCCAGAGATGGTGGGAGTCTTGTAGTTTTGTCACTAGAAGTCCCACCTGAATCTGAGTCAGCTGATTCAGAAGAGCTGGTCCAGTCTAGTCCAGTGCACAGTCCTGTTGTGCCATTGTTGACTGCCCATCCATCTCACCTGCACCACAATCAGATATTTCACACTCACCACATGCTGACGCCTTGGTTCACACTGACCCGCACACACACACTGCAGCTGATGGTCATGTTAGGGCACGTGCAGGGAGAGTAGTGAAATCAGTGAACAGACTGATTGAATCCATGGTTCAAAAACCATTTATGAGGGGTTCAAACATTTTGTTTGGGGGCCGTTCACAATCTCTCCTTGTTTTGCAGAGATAAGCCTTGATATATGTTGGTAATGTTAATGTAGTATATGTTTATATTATTTTTTTGGACTGAGTTATGGGCAATGATACGTGCAAATGTCTGTGGGACATGTTTTTTTTGGGGCCAAGTGTTGTGTGGCGTATCAGGCGTCGCATTGAGCTAAGGGGATTCAGAGACCTGATCAACCTCTTTCTTCCCTGAACCTTGTATGTGAGGTAACTTCTAAGTTGAATGTGGACTAGGTCTTTTGTTTCATTTGTGCCAGATTGTGTTAGTAGTTGACATATTATATGCTCCATGCAGTTCTGAGACTTCCCGTTATCCCGGATATTGGTGAATTTCAGGAGGGGTGAATGTAACCAGGTTGAAATGATATCTTTACTTTTACGGTTGAAATGTCACCAAATCCTGATGAACCATGTTCCTCAACACTCTCCCCCCCCAAAAAAATAAAATAAATACTTGGGCCTTTGTACACATGAATCTGTAGGCCTAGCTGTTTAGGGTAATAACTATTAACTGTAATGCTTAGAGTAGCCTGATAACACACATTTCCAACCTCCTTTCTCAACATCCTCTAGCCTACTTTACTGTGGTTCCTACTACATTTTGTTGGTTTTCTCTGTACCTTAACTTGCCAGCCTGCGTACTATGGTGTCCCTCTGATCATCTGTTAATTTATCTGGCCATAGTCCTGGATCCTCTGGCAAAAACTGGTCTGCACTGGTCTGCCTACTTTCCAGTTCCTCAGCTCTCATTTCCACACTGTGCTCAGAGCAACACTCATGCTCCCTGCTGTCTTCACTCCCATCATCCTCAATCAGATATTCTCTGTCATCTTTCTCTATGAAGGATACATCTGATATTAACCTCTTATCCTAATTGTAACCTAATATAATAAAACACACTAAGATGTTAGTGTTACTTAACACCTTTCAGTCAAAATGGCTAAACATGGTTTGCTTTAATTTTGATATAAGCTTCCCTTATTTCAAATCCAAAAAGGAGGCTGAGGGGTCTGTTGCTCCCTGGTGTGACAGTTTCTGAAACTGAGGGCCATGTGTTTCACAATGTTAACATCTACTGAATCTGACATAACTATAATGTTGACATGATATGTATCTACCAATGAGCTACCAAGCTACCTATGACACTGATTAGCCTATTATTGCTAATTATAGACATTATAGCCTATTAATTTAAAATTAAACATGTTTTAAATTAGGCTATTACAATGGTGTGTTATATGCAAACAGCATTGCTAGTGTAGTTTATTTATTTAGCCTTTACCTCAGATTACATGTATAACCAAATTATCATTTGAAAGTGTATGTTCTGCTCTTTATATGGGTTGTCTCAGTTCATTTTTAGCACTAACAGTCACAGAGATATTCAAGCAGTTTAGCACCATGGATTTCGTTTTCTAGTTTATGCTCACCTTTCTTTGAAAAGAAGTCAGTTACCAATTGTTTCCCCTCATTTAGTTTTCTCTCCTTCTCCTGTCTTTCCTTTCTTTTTGGTAGCCTAATTTGGCTTTCTTTGAGAAAGACATTTCTACAGCAGAAGTTTGCGCTCCACCAGACGCTCAACTGAACTAATGTAAATAAAATGCGTGCAGATGGACTAAACCATTTGGCGCATTAGCAAGAGGTGAGTGAGACCTTAGTCTTTTTTTGTATACAAAATGTAGTCAGTCAATCACCTAAGTTATTCAGCCAATACACTAAGTTTACATTTCATCTGACATGCATCATGAAATTTAATTAGGAAATGAAAATATCCAGGTGAAATAAAATATATTATAGACTTTTCAAGGGCCCTTTCTCCCCTTGGGCCCTGGTAATCAGTATCGGTTTTCCCCCAGTCCGACACCCCTGTCAGCTAGTGTTACTTCAAATCATAGTCATATCTACACAGCAACACTCATGTGCTCAACTACATGTGCTTAACTAAGCATTCACAAATACAATGGTGTTACGCATCACCTGCCACAAATACCCTTCAGTACAGGCATACAATGGTAAAAAAGGTTCAATTACAGCCATTGCTTTCTTAAGCATTACAACTGAGGATGGAAAGTGATTGCTTCTGGTGCTGGTGCATTGCTGGCAAACAGAGAAGCTTGACGATGGGAGGCTTTTAAAAACTATCTATTTCCTACTTCCTGTTTCCTGCTTCCTGTGTGCAACACACCTCGGGCATGGTCAATCTCAAACGGTGTGCACCGTTTTGCTACAGTTTCCTGATTGAACAACATGTTTCCTCGGGACGGTGTGCAACGGCTTTGAGAGAGATGTTTTCTTTCATTTGGTCGGTGTTAACCAGGTGATACTCAGTCAGCTGTGACGTGTCTGTAAACTTGTGGTAATAAAAAGGCAGAGTGCTTGCACACACAACAGTGTGTTCAACGCAAAACTTAAAAACTTTAAGAAAACGGGTTGCTACGTTATGTCGGGGCTGAATGTGGCCCTGCATAGGAAAATCCAATAGGCAAGGGTACTGGATGATGGGTGCTGATGGGGCTGCAGCTCCCTATAGTGGCCAAGTGGGAGTGCTATGCACCCCTGGTGATAGGGAGTGGAACAGTGTAAAATTACTTTATTTATTTATGAGGTGCCTGCAAAAATATTTTTAAGATTTCAAATTATATTAATTCCTTCGAACTGACATGACAGCGTCACATCAGACAGGAGTCAGTTGAGAGCTGCACCTGGAATGTCATCAATCGTTATTTTCAGGAAGAACATGGAAAATGGGGATTTATTTGTAATATCAAATAGCCTATACAAACATTTTTGGCATGGATTGATGGATGGGCATTATTATACTGTAGCCTATCGATCAAAACAGATGGCACCAGAGACAGAGATGGCTACTAACGTTACGTTACTCAATAAGACAGTGTTTTTTTCTTTCTTTAATGTGTAACCAAGCAAGGTTGACATATGTTCTATTTGGGGCTGTGTATCCTGGGGCTATTGGGATCTGGATATTCTCGTTTCTGTTCGCGTCCAGCTCTCAGCTTTCTAATAATATGAGTCCAGCTGACAGGCGTTACACTGAAAACTGTGACCCATCAGAAACTGTGGCTGCTGCACAAATTGTTGCCCGTGCATGGTCAAAAACAGGGGCAAAGAAGAGCATATATTCAGAAGCTGCGTAATTAGGCTAAACATGAATGCATTACGGTGCAACACCGGCTCGGTTCTGAGTAGCCTACTATATAGGGTCATTTAGAGTGTGGATATCATGTCTTTATAGCTGAAATGGCCTACTAGTCACAACACTTACATTAACATGTCAGGCCGGGTCGCGTCCAGACTTGATTTCCAGATAACTGCATGGTTATAGATCTGTTCTGACAACCCGTTCTCACTCCTAACTTGTAAAATACGGACATGTGGTCAGTGTCTCAGCATCTGATACGATGCAAAAATCACCCTTCAGCTTCTGTATGGAACACACCGGGCTCCGCGGCGCTTTAAGATGACGTAGTATTAAGAGCGACAACGGTAGCAAATAGTATGAAAAACAGAAATTCCACATAGGGAGGTTGGTTGGGGTGGTGGATGGGTCAAACAACACAGGATTTTCACCCAGGAGACCGGGGTTCGTGTCCCGCGTGTCACTGAAACGTTTATTTTATAAGCCGGTCATGGAAGGCTTGTATCATGTGGATGCGCCGACAGTTTTGTTGTCATTACTTAGAATTCCTCATGGGAGAAGCTACGCACTATAGCTTTAAAATCCAGATACTAGTCTGAAGTTCTTTTTTGTTGAGTCCTCCAGACTTGATTTCCAGTTAACTGCATGGTTATAGATCTGTTCTGAAAACCCGTTCTCACTCCTAACTCGTAAAATACGGACATTTGGTCAGTGTCTCAGCATCTGATACGACGCAAAAATCACCCTTCAGCATCTGTATGGAACACACCGGGCAGAGCAGCAGCTCCACGGCGCTTTAAGATGACGTAGTATTAAGAGCGACAACGGTAGCGAATAGTATGAAAAACAGAAATTCCACATAGGGAGGTTGGTTGGGGTGGTGGATGGGTCAAACAACACAGGATTTTCACCCAGGAGACCGGGGTTCGTGTCCCGCGTGTCACTGAAACGTTTATTTTATAAGCCGGTCATGGAAGGCTTGTATCATGTGGATGCGCCGACAGTTTTGTTGTCATTACTTAGAATTCCTCATGGGAGAAGCTACGCACTATAGCTTTAAAATCCAGATACTAGTCTGAAGTTCTTTTTTGTTGAGTCCTCCAGACTTGATTTCCAGTTAACTGCATGGTTATAGATCTGTTCTGAAAACCCGTTCTCACTCCTAACTCGTAAAATACGGACATTTGGTCAGTGTCTCAGCATCTGATACGACGCAAAAATCACCCTTCAGCATCTGTATGGAACACACCGGGCAGAGCAGCAGCTCCACGGCGCTTTAAGATGACGTAGTATTAAGAGCGACAACGGTAGCGAATAGTATGAAAAACAGAAATTCCACATAGGGAGGTTGGTTGGGGTGGTGGATGGGTCAAACAACACAGGATTTTCACCCAGGACACCGGGGTTCGTGTCCCGTGTGTTACTGAAACGTCTATTTTATAAGCCGGTCATGGAAGTCTTGTATCATGTGGATGCGGCGACAATTTTGTTGTCATTTCTTAAAATTCCTCATGGGAGAAGCTACGCACTATAGCTTTAAAATCCAGATACTAGTCTGAATTTCTGCACTATACTTTTTCCCTGACTACCGCACCAGAGAAAAAGACAAACAGAGGACAGTTTTTAAAGGCAGGGCTCTCACCACTCACAGGCTTTTATCTTTCTTTAACCTTGGAGACTGCAGATAGAGAGAAATGGCTGTGGTTTCATTTTTTTGACAGAAAAAAATCTAATATCCCGTAGCCACCGCACACAGGAACATTCTCTTTCACCATTTGTTCTCACTGTCAGCTCCTTGCTTTGCTTGCTTTTAAGATAACACTGTGTTCAAAGTCAAGGATCCACTCAGAACAAATGGTTAGAATTCCCATTTCTGTAAGTCTTACGTTTAAAATTGTTTAGAGTATGTAGAAAGATCTGCTGAAGTACAACCTGTCATTATGTGTGTGTGTGTGTGTGTGTGTGTGTGTGTGTGTGTGTGTGTTTGCGTGTGCGTGTGCGTGCGTGCATGTGTCATACACGGCAAGAAAACAAGAAGAAGAAGTACTAATAATCCCTCTTGGGAAAATTAAGCAGTTAGGAGATCCATGCCTTGCTCAGTGGCAACTCGGCAGTAACCTGACGTGTCGGTTTGTTAACACAGAACCATCTGAGAAGCCGTCATTGGAAACTGTTTGGAAAAGGACAGGCACTTTCAAAAAAATACCTGGCAGGTGATTGGATGAACCGTCTGTCTATCAAGTCTGCCACTGTTGTTTTGAACACGGCCGTCACACACACTTAAACCACGCCCATTGATGTCAGTAGCTCCTCACTGGATGCTGATTAACCAATCAGTAGCTTAAACAAGATGGATTTTCGTGTGATCTTGTGACATTGCGGGAATCCAGTTGCCGTGCAAGGTTACTTCGGCAGTGTCCAGGAATGGAACTGGCACCTCTCCATTTAACAGTCTACACAAAAATGGTCTGTGTTGGACTTTCTAAGTACCGACGGACTGAGCTACCGCTTCCCCAACAATAAATACATGCTACTGTTCTTAGAAAACAAATAAAATGAAACGTGATCTGACGTGCTGATGTTTACGGTAAGCGTATTGTCTCACTTCCAGTGCTCCCGTCTCACGGACGCGAGTTTGCTGCTCCAGCAAAAACTTACACAACTCTGCTTTATTGTTTAATTTAGCGGCTAATTGCCTGGATTGCAATTAAACTACACTAGTTATACTCAAGCACTTATAGTTCTCTTCCCTTACAGCGACTGCCTCGCTGATCTCACAACTGTTAAAACGTTGTTAGCTACTTTTGCTTAGCCATTAGCAATGGCTAATTCCTCTTCCTCTCCTGCTCTCCCTTGCTTGGTGTGTCAAATGTTTAGCTATTCCTCTGCCTCCTTTAGTGATAAAGATACAAAGAACTTATAGTTATCTTCCCTTACAGCGACTGCCTCGCTGATCTCACAACTGTTAAAACGCTGCTAGCTACTTTTGCTTAGCCATTAGCAATGGCTAATTGCTCTCCCTCTCCTGCTAACAAAAGAGGAGCTACACTTAACAACCTAATTGGAATTAAATCTACCACTACAATGATAGAACAGAATAGGAAAATTAGATGTGGACTATTAAATATTAGATCGTTGTCTTCTAAAGCAGTATTAGTAAACAATTTAATATCATATAATCAAATTGATCTATTCTGTCTTACCGAAACATGGCTGGGCAATGAAGAATATGTTAGTCTAAATGAAGCCACTCCTCCCAGTCATAATAATACTCAAATTCCTCGAGGTTCTGGCTGAGGAGGGGGAGTTACAGCCATCTTTGACTGAAGCCTGTTAATTAATCCTAAACCTAAACTAAATTATAACTCGTTTGAAAGCCTTGTTTTATCTTCCTTACCTTAATCTTCTACATCCAACATGAAAAACATTACAGCCAATTATATTTGTTGTTGTTTACCAAGCTCCGGGTCCGTATTCTGAATTTATATCTGAATTCTCTGAGTTTTTATCATGTGTAGTCCTTTAATCAGACAAAGTACTTATAGGTGATTTTAATATCCATGTGGACGTTGACAACGATAGCCTTAGTATTGCTTTCAACTCACTACTAGATTCAATTGGTTTCAGTCAGAGTGTGCAAAAGGCCACTCAATGTTTTAACCACACCCTCGACCTTGTGCTGGCATATGGCATTGAAATTGAAGATTTTCGCAGAATCCTTTATTATCAGACCATTCGTTAATAACTAAGTAAATTCCTACTACCCGACTATACTAAATTAGATAAAAACTTCTACACTAGATGCCTATCTGACAGTGCTATAGCTAAATTTAAGGAAGATATTCCAACGGCATTTAACTCAATTACGTGCCTTAATATAACAGAGGACTCTTATGTTAACATTAGTCCCTTTAGACGGTGCTACGGCCTCGCTACGGACAACTTTAGACTCTGTTGCTCCCCTCAAAAAGAAGATGATTAAGCAAAGGAAACTAGCACCTTGGTATATCTCTTAAACTCGCAAATTAAAGTTCCACCAAACTGGAAGAATCTCGATTGGCAAGGCAGTCAGAAAATATTTAGGAAGGCCCTCAGAAATGCCAGATCAGATTATTACTCATCACTAAGGGACCGTTCGGTATTTATGGAATGGACCACCGGAGGAAAATAGTCATGTCTTTTTATTCTTTGTTGATGGAGGGTCATCCAATTTTTCTTTAGTCTACGGGAAGGGTCACCCAACTTTTGTATTCATGAGAACAGCAAAATTTCAAAGTGGCTTGTTTGGTGCATATTTATCTATGTAGCTCCATGTAGCTCTCTCAGTCTCGGCACTCCCTGTTTAGTCAGCCAGACAATTTTGAGCTGTTGCTTTAGAGACCGTGGGATTTCCCAAACTGAATAAATCCTGCTTGCACATATAAACACAAAACTGCTTTGCTAGCTGTTGTTTATTGTTTTATTTCATGTGAATACTAGTTTACTAGAGGAGTAACTTAGTATTTGAAGTAATGCAGTAATGCAGGAAGTGTGCATTTAGTTTCCATGGTTATTGTGTTTCCACAACGTTAGTGAGTAAAGCTACTGAAATGGCCACCATAACAGAGGAGTGTGATACGTAAGATGAGAATGCAGAGGTTTAAGTATGCCATCGCTGTAAAAATACGCTGGGCAAATTGTACATCTTTGCCAAGTTCAAACCAGTACAGAAGGCAACCAATCATTTTGGAGGGTCATCCAAAATGTATTGCTGGTGAAGGGAGGGTCAGGCCTATTTTGACTAAATATTCCAAAACTCCTTCGGTGGCCCCTGAAATAAATAACGAACAGTCCCTAATAGAAGAAAATAAGAACAACCCAAGGTTCTCTTTTCACAGCTCTATTGAGCAGGGACGGACTGACAATCTGTGCATTCTGGAAAAGTCTTTTCACTTTTAACAGCCAACAGCAGGGGGCGCAAATATAACCACTTATTGCTACGTTTAAAAATAAAACTGAAGAAGAGTCGGCCTACATCATTAGACGTGAGTTAATTTCACATCAGCAATACCAATTGTGCCAGGAGCAGGAAACTTATAGGCCTTTATCCCTATCTTAGCAAATTGCATAGTCAGCTCAGCATGAGTTTATTAGAGATAAAATTCATCACCTCTTGCTCTCAACTTCTAACGGTTCACCTTTAAACGCAGAAAGAACGACAAGACCTGACATATACTTAGACTGCTTTTATCCTATAGACCTGCAACAATTAATGTTAAAGGTCTCTTCAGCTAAGCCATCTACCTGTCCCTTAGACCCCATCCCAACGAGGCTACTTAAAGAAGCATTACCCGTAGTTAACACTTCATTATTAGATATCATCAATTTGTCTTTATTAACAGGTTATGTACCACAGTCATTTAAAGTAGCTGTGATAAAACCTCTTCTGAAAAAACCCACCCTCAATCCTGAGGTCTTAGCCAACTATAGACCTATATCTAATCTCCCCTTTCTCTCCAAGATCCTTGAGAAGGTAGTCGCTAATCAGTTATGTGATTTTCTACATAGGAATAGTTTATTTGAAGACTTTCAGTCAGGATTTAGAATGCATCATAGCACAATGACGGCACTGGTGAAAATTACTAATGACCTTCTAACTGCTTCAGACAAAGGACTTTTCTCCGTACTTGTCTTACTAGATTTTAGTGCTGCATTCGACACTACTGGCCATACCATCCTGTTACAGAGACTGGAATATTTAGGTGCCATTAAGGAATCGCACTAAGTCCTATTTCTCTGATCGATCTCAATTTGTTAAGGTTAACAATGAATCCTCCAAGCACGCTAAAGTAAGCCATGGCGTTCCACAAGACTCAGTGCTTGGACCAATTATAGTCTCTTTATATATGCTTCCTCTTGGCAATATTATTAGTAAACACTCAATTAACTTTCACTGTTATGCGGATTGTGATGGAAGTTTTCCTATGAAGCAGCAGCGTTTAGAAATATCAATGATCAAATGAAAACGAATAACGACTGTTTGAGAATTAAACCAAAGTTTGGTCTTTGAGTATTTATTTACATTTGCAAATGGAGAAAACACAGTTTCAAAGGTACACGCAGCACAACTGAAAATGTCTTTCTAACCTAAAATCTAAACATCCAAACATCATATAGTGAAGACCTCTGTTAAGCCACCCCTCTAAATGTATCTTTTAGTATGGCCATAGTTGAAAAGAAGACATCATTAACAGTCACACCATTGTCTCACCTTCCCCTCTGCTCTCTGTTCTTAACATTAGCCTAAACAACACTTTTATCTCAGGAGACAGAAACCTACGTAGTTCTCACTGTGGTAAACAGTCATCGACCTTCTCCACTTCTATCTAAACAAAAAGTCAACAATGTGAGAGGCTAGTGTCTCTCCAAAAATAAAGCTTCTAGGCTAAGAGTTCATGGCTGCAGCTGTCCCTCTCTGGTCTTTAAGAGTCTACGAAGAAGGAACAGCTTTCTATGGAGGTTTTAAACAATCTTTAAGCAAATGGTTAAAATCATTAATCAATAATGGTTAAAATAAAATTTGCCACCACAGGATGACACCCAATTATAACTATCAATCAAGCCAGATGAAACCAGTCAGTTAGTTAAAGTTCAAGCATGTATTAAAGATATAAAATCATGGATGATCTACAATTTTCTGATGTTAAACTCAGGAGTTATTGTGCTGGGTCCTAAACACCTCTTAACCTTATTCTCTAAAGATATAGCTACTGTGGATGGTATTGCCCTGGCCACCAGCACTACTGTCAGAAATCTAGGAGTTATTTTTGATCAGCATGTATCATTTAACACCCACTTAAAACAAACCTCAAGAACAGCCTTTTTTCACCTTCTCAAAATGATGCTGAAAAACTAGTCCATGCACTTGTTACTTCCAGGCTGGAATACTGTAATTCCTTACTATCAGGTTGCTCAAATAAGTCCCTTAAGACTCTCCAGCTGATCCAGAATGCTGCAGCACGGGTTCTGACAAGAACTAAGAAAAGAGATCCTATTTCTCCTGTATTAGCCTCTCTGCATTGCATTGGCTCCCTGTAAAATCCAGGATTGAATTTTTAAAATCCTTCTTCTGACCTACAAAGCTCTAAATGGTCAAGCATCATCATATCTTGAAAAGCTCATAGTACCTTATTGTAGTGATGGTCAAATGAAGCTTTGCAAACCACTGTCTTTATTTTCTGAGCTCACTAGATGGCAGTCAATGTTCAAAGAAAAAGGTTAAAGGAATGGTAATTCAGTGTGTTTTCAACCATTTGTTGAACAGAGAGTGCCATCTAGTGAGCTCAGAAAATAAAGACAGTGGTTCGCAAAGCTTCATTTGATCATCACTACCTTATTGTCCCACTAGAGCACTGCTCTCCCAGAATGCTGAGCTACTTGTGGTTTCTAGAGTCTCTAAAAGTAGAATGGGAGCCAGAGCCTTCAGCTATCGGGCTCCTCTCCTGTGGAACCAGCTCCCGGTCTGTGTTCGGGAGGCAGACACCGTCACCACATTTAAGAGCAAACTTAAAATGCTCCTCTTTGATAAAGCTTATAGTTAGGGAGTGAGGAGTTGCAGCGTTCGCATAGTCCGACGGGGGAGGGTGTATAGCTTCAGACACGGCACCCCTTCTCTTCTCTGCTTCTCTTCATAGTCATAAGATTCATCTACCAATCCTTATAGAACTGGCTCAGGTTTTCCTTGCACCAGCTCTTAATTATGCTGTTATAGTTTTAGACTGCTGGGGGACTACCTTCCTTTGACACACTGAGCTCCTCTCCCCTCTCTCTTTCCATCTGTGTGCATCCGTGTCCCAGAAATGCTTGTTACTAACCGAGCTCTGGGGAGCTTATTCCACAGAGCCCTTATGTTTTTTGTCGCCCAGCAATTTTCCTTGGATTAGGGTGGCACCTAAATCATGGTTGCAGCTGTCGCCGTGGTCCTGCTCCGTGCCCTGCTATGCTCTGCAGTGCTCTGCAGTGCCCTGCTACGTCCTGCTACGCCCTGTAACGCCCTGCAGTGGCCAGCTACACCATGAACTGCTACATCTACTATTTCTAGTCATAGTTCCAATATCTTTATTGTAACTATTATTGCCACTTAGGGTCTATTGGGGTAGGCTTCAGGAATGGAGAGACGTCTGATATGTGCTAGACAAACTATTAACCCATGTTTTTCTTTGTTTCAGTTTTCTTCCACACACTGCCTAGCCTCTACAGGCTTATCTGTGGGGAAGCTGCATATGGAAGTGCAGCACAGCTTTAAGCATTCATTGGTGTGTGTGTGTGAGAGAGAGAGAGAGAGAGAGAGAGAGAGAGAGAGAGAGAGAGAGAGGCAACGAGCAAATGTGTTTTAGAGACATTACAGGGCTCCAGACTAACTTTTTGCCTTGGTTGCACTGGTGTGTAACCAAAAATTTAGGTGCACCCAAATTTGTCCTTGCGTCGCCATTAACACTGAATGGCGATATACAATATATAGCTCTGTATTTTTTTTACAAAGTGGAATAAATGTTCAGTTTTAAGTCAAAGCCACTTTTCACAAGCTCTTTTAGTAAAACATATTGTGATTAAAATGAAATGCAAAGACAGGGTTTCCTTTACTAGTTCGAAAATATACAGCTGCACAGCTTTATGTAAATAAAAATTATCTGAAAGAAATAGCCTAGGATATATTAAAAAATTAGAATCAGAATCAGAAAGGGCTTTATTGCCAAGTACGTTTTTTGCACATACAAGGAATTTGTCATGGTGTTGTTGGTGCATGTCACGCATTCTCAAATATAAACGAATATAAGTATAAACATATATATACGATAAAATAAATGTAAATAAATAATAAAATAAGTTAAACAGTAGTAAAAAGGAATGCTACAGTGTAGGTACAGTGGCATGAGGAGCCAGAGGTGGAGTGTGGAGAGAGTCAGGGTGGGGTCCGGGTCTTGTTGATAAGGCAGGTGGCGGATGAGAAAAAACTGTTTATGTGGCGTGTGGTTTTGGTCCTGATGGACCTCAGCCTCCTACCACAGGGGAGTGGCTCAAAGAGTTTGTGGCCCGGGTGGGAGGGGTCAGCCACAATCTTTCCAGCACGCTTCAGAGTCCTGGTGGTGTATAGGTCCTGGAGCGGCGGCATATTGCAGCCAATCGCCTTCTCTGCAGATTGAATGACACACGCAGTCTGCCCTTGTCCTTGGCAGTGGCAGCATCGTACCAGATGGTGATGAAGGATGTGAGGATGGACTCAATGATGGCTGTGTAGAAGTGCACCATCATTGTCTTTGGCAGGTTGAATTTCTTCAGCTGCCGCAGGAAGTACATCCTCTGTTGTACTTTCTTGATGAGGGAGCTGATGTTCAGCTCCCACTTGAGGTCTTGGGAGATGATAGTTCCCAGGAAGCGGAATGACTCCAAGAGTGTCAATTGTGGAGCCACAGAGGGTGATTGGGGCAGGTGAGGCTGGGTTCTTCCTGAAGTCCACAACCATCTCCGTCTTTAGAGCGTTGAGCTCAAGGGTGTTTTGGTTGCACCAGGTCACCAGGTGGTCAGACTCCCATCGTCACCATCAGAGATGAGTCCGATGAGGGAGGTGTCGTCCGCAAACTTCAGAAGCTTGACAGACTGGTGATTGGAGATGCAACTGTTTGTGTACAGGGAGAAGAGCAGAGGAGAAAGAACACAGCCCTGGGGGGATCCGGTACTGATGGTCTGTGAGTCTGAGACGTGTTTTCCCAGCTTCACATGCTATAAAAAAAATATAGCTCTAAGAAAGCACCTTCACTTGTTTTCAACAACAATAACAGACTGATTAAAAGAGAAAGAGGATGCCCGGACAGCTCAGTTGGTATATATAGAGGTTCAACTCCGACCTGCGGCCCTTTCCTGCATGTCATTCCCCCCATTCGCCCCTCCCCCCCTCTCTCCCCTTTCATGTCTTCAGCTTTCCTATCAAAATAAAGGCCAAAATCTTACAAAAAAATAATAAAAAAGAAAGACAAAGGGAGACAGAGGGAGAGAGGGGGAGTGCGATGGACTGAAGCATATGCTACTCACAGAATGACAGCTGACTCATTATGAATGGGTCCAGCACGGGTCAAATGTGCTTTGGCGGGTCAGCGGCATTACACACGTCTTGTGTAGGCTATGAAATGTCTGTTTCGTCACTGCGCTGCATTCTATGATATTCTGGCCATGGGTCACATCTCTTGCCCAGGTCCAGCAGGCTCCGTCTCACACGCTATTACTCAACGAACTGAAGTTAGTTGAATTTAATAACTTCTAATGTGTTTTTCGCCGTGGCAGCCGCATTAACAGAGAGTTACCAGCGGAAACACTGGTACCAATACAGGCTTCAGCAGTCAGCAGTTTGGACCGGCGGAGGAGAGATCCAAACACAGTCACGGCTTTACAGAAGGAATGGGTCATGTAACGCAACATCGATGGATTAAACATATTGATATAAACGACATTGCTTTGTTTGTGGAGAAGCAGCAGATGCAAGGATGTTAGGTGCGACGGTGCGACCAAAAAAATCGTAGTCGCACCCTAACAAATTTTAGTCGCATGTGCGACCAAATTGGTTGCACTCTAGAGCCCTGCATTACATTTCTTTGGAGTGTCCTTATTAAGACAACTTGACATTAAACAGGATGACATTATGTCAAGTTGTCATGACAAAGACATCCTCTGATAATGTCATCCTGGTTAATGTCAAGTTGTCATTAAAAAGACATCCCAAAAAATGTTATGTCAACTTGTCATGAAAAAAACTGAATGACACTTAATGAGTCATAAACTCATGACTCATTTATAACGTTTATGACATGTTCATGACAGTGTCATGTCATAGTTATGACAGTGTCATGTCACGATTATGTTGATACCTTCAAGTAAAGTGTTACCGCAACTCCTTCAGCTGCACGGCTTCCAGGAAGGCTGCTCTCATGTATCCTCGCCTATAGCTCCTCAATGATCCCTCCTCAATGTTCACTCCTCAGGGCAGATATAAGAGCTTTGAGACGGCCTTCACCGAGGAGGGACTGGACAACATCCAGTTAAGCCGAGGCCGAGGAGCCATCAGGATGCTTTTGATCTTGTCTTTTATCCTCCTCTCTGCCACTGACTAGATCCAACCCGATTGCAGAGCTGGCCTTCCCTACCAGCTTGTTAAGTTTGCTGGCATTGATGCCACTACCCCAGCTCACCACAGCAAAGAACAGTGTGGCTACCATCGGCTGTAAAAAGAAATGGACGTAGCATCGGTGTAATCACCCATTGTTTTGTGGACTGCTGTTTTGAAATCAGGAGTTTGTATTTTGGTCATTGCCATCTTGGTATTTTGGAGCAAAAAGTGACCATATTGGGACAAAAGGGTGGAGCTGGGGAGGCTGACCAAGCCATTTTTTGGTGACCAACGAACAACACACAAAAACAAGTTCAGGTCTATTTTAATGTACACACTGCCATGGTTAGCATTGCTTTAATTATTACGCACAGTCTTGGTTCTGGAACCATACTCCTGGATAGGGGTTGGACTCTTTTCTTCTCCGGAGTTGCCCAGGGTGTGAGGCGCCGGGCGGGTGTGGGGATACTCACAAGCCCCCGGCTGAGCGCCGCTGTGTTGGAGTTTACCCCGGTGGACGGGAGGGTCGCCTCCCTACGCCTGCGGGTTGTGGGGGGGAAAACTCTTGACTGGAGTCCTGCATGGGGCTCCAGTGGGGGACTCCATTGTTCTGCTGGGGGACTTCAACGCACACGTGGGCAATGATGCAGACACCTGGAGAGGCGTGATTGGGAGGAACGGCCTCCCTGATCTAAACCAGAGTGGTTGTTTGTTGTCGGACTTCTGTGCTAGTCATGGATTGTCTATAATGAACACCATGTTCGAACATAGGGATGCTCATAAGTGTACCTGGTACCAGAGCACCCTAGGCCGAAGGTCAATGATCGATTTCATAATCGTTTCATCTGATCTGAGGCCGTATGTTTTGGACACTCGGGTAAAGAGAGGGGCAGAGCTGTCAACCGATCACCATCTGGTGGTGAGTTGGGTCAGGGGGTGGAGGAAGACTCTGGACAGACCTGGTAAGCCCAAATGTGTAGTGCGGGTAAATTGGGAACGTCTGGAGGAGGCCCCTGTCCGACAGACTTTCAACTCACACCTCCGGCGGAGCTTTTCGTGCATCCCTGTGGAGGCTGGGGGCATTGAACCCGAGTGGACAATGTTCAAAGTTTCCATTGCTGAAGCTGCGGCGAGGAGCTGTGGTCTTAGGGTCTTAGGTGCCTCAAGGGGCGGTAACCCACGAACACCGTGGTGGACACCGGTGGTCAGGGAAGCCGTCCGACTGAAGAAGGAGTCTTTCCGGGATATGTTATCCCGGAGGACTCCGGAGGCAGTTGCCGTGAAAAAGGCAAAGCAGCGGGTGTGGGAGAAGTTTGGAGAAGACATGGAGAAGGACTTTCGGTCGGCACCAAAGTGCTTCTGGAAAACTGTTCGCCACCTCAGGAGGTGGAAGCGGGGAACCATCCAAGCTGTGTACAGTAAGGATGGGACACTGTTGACCTCAACTGAGGAGGTAATAAGGCGGTGGAAGGAGCACTTTGAGGAACTCCTGAATCCGACTAATACGCCCTCTATGTTAGAGGCAGAGCTGGAGGATAGTAGTCGATTTCCCAGGCGGAAGTCACTGATGTAGTCAAACAACTCCACAGTGGCAAAGCCCCGGGGATTGATGAGATCCGTCCAGAAATGCTCAAGGCTCTGGGTGTGGAGGGGCTGTCCTGGTTGACACGCGTCTTCAACATTGCGTGGAAGTCTGGGACGGTGCCAAAGGACTGGCAGACTGGGGTGGTGGTTCCCCTTTTTAAAAAGGGGAACCAGAGGGTGTGTGCCAATTACAGGGGTATCACACTTCTCAGTCTCCCTGGTAAAGTCTACTCCAAGGTGCTGGAAAGGAGGGTTCGGCCGATAGTCGAACCTCGGGTTGAGGAGGAACAATGCGGATTCCGTCCTGGTCGTGGAACAACGGACCAGCTCTTCACTCTCGCAAGGATCCTGGAGGGAGCCTGGGAGTATGCCCAACCGGTCTACATGTGTTTTGTGGATTTGGAGAAGGCGTATGACCGGGTCCCCTGGGAGATACTGTGGGAGGTGCTGCGGGAGTATAGGGTGAGGGGGTCTCTACTCAGGGCCATCCAATCTCTGTATGACCAAAGTGAGAGCTGTGTCCGGGTTCTCGGTAGTAAGTTGGACTCGTTTCAGGTGAGGGTTGGCCTCCGCCAGGGCTGCGCTTTGTCACCAATCCTGTTTGTAATATTTATGGACAGGATATCGAGGCGTATTCGGGGTGGGGAGGGGTTGCAGTTTGGTGGGCTGGGGATCTCATCGCTGCTCTTTGCAGATGATGTGGTCCTGATGGCATCATCGGCCTGCGACCTTCAGCACTCACTGGATCGGTTCGCAACCGAGTGTGAAGCGGTTGGGATGAGGATCAGCACCTCTAAATCTGAGGCCATGGTTCTCAGCAGGAAACCGATGGTATGCCTTCTCCAGGTAGGGAATGAGTCCTTACCCCAAGTGAAGGAGTTCAAGTACCTTGGGGTTTTGTTCGCGAGTGAGGGGACAATGGAGCGGGAGATTGGTCGGAGAATCGGGCGCAGCGGGTGCGGTATTGCATTCAATCTATCGCACCGCCAGACGAAAAGAGAGCTGAGCTAGAAGGCAAAGCTCTCGATCTACCGGTCAGTTTTTGTTCCTACCCTCACCTATGGTCACGAAGGCTGGGTCATGACCGAAAGAACGAGATCCAGGGTACAAGCGGCCGAAATGGGTTTCCTCAGGAGGGTGGCTGGCGTCTCCCTTAGAGATAGGGTGAGAAGCTCAGTCATCCGTGAGGAGCTCGGAGTAGAGCCGCTGCTCCTTTGCGTCGAAAGGAGCCAGTTGAGGTGGTTCGGGCATCTTGTAAGGATGCCCCCTGGGCGCCTCCCTAGGGAGGTGTTCCAGGCACGTCCAGCTGGGAGGAGGCCTCGGGGAAGACCCAGGACTAGGTGGAGGGATTATATCTCCAACCTGGCCTGGGAACGCCTCGGGATCCCCCAGTCGGAGCTGGTTAATGTTGCTCTGGAAAGGGAAGTTTGGGGTCCCCTGCTGGAGCTGCTCCCCCCGCGACCAGACGGTGTGGGCGTGGCGTGGCTGCCATTTTGAGTGTTTAGCGATGAACAAAGAAGTTGTTGTAACTTGAGTGTACGTTGTCGTAGCTGCCCGAAATTTGTCACGATGGACAAGGGTCCAGGCCTGAAGACACCCACAGGCCAAAATTGACTTTTGGTCATAGCACCCCCCCGGCCACAGGAAATGCGCTTTATATGAAAAACATCATCCGATTTACATGAAACTTAGAATGTGTGGTCTACATGTGATACTGAGCCGCCCCCTATAATAAGACCACACCCACTTACTCAGGCCACGCCCCCTTTCATAACATTTGAACCGTTTAAGGTAGAGTCTCGTGTGAGGTGTCATTGAACTCAGCAGAGACTTCGTTTTTAATTGGTCATGGTTTGACCCGCCCCCTATGCTTAAGCCCCGCCCCCTTTCATAAAATTTGAACCGTTTAAGATAGACCCTTGTGTGAGGTATTGTTGAACTCGGCGGGGAGTTCCCTTTTCATTGGTGACAATTTGCAGCGTCTGAGTGCTGCGCAAATGTACGGTCGCAAGGAGCGGAGTCCGCCGGTAACCCCGACGCGCACCGAGGCGCGAGGCCCGTCCATCGCTGCTCGCAGCTTTAATTTTCCTGTGTTTTTCCACTGCCAACTATGTTTTTTTCTTCTTGCATCTTCAACCTGCTGTTTTTTTTTTTATCAAGACAGATAAAGCGAGTACTTTAACAGTTTTAATTTATTTATTTATTTCCGGTTTATTTATCAGGGACAATGCACACTAATAATACATAAAAGTAAAAATGTGCCAGAATTAGCCTGGAGGCTATTTTACATCTGCTGTCCCTGGACTGGTGGTAAGAGGTCACCCTAAAATTAAATAAAATGATTAAGCTATTAATAATACATACAGATTCAATTCTATTTTATTTATAGTATCAAATCATAACTTAACATAACAAATCATAAGAGTTATCTCAGGACACTTTACAGATAGAGGAGGTGTAGACCACACTATAATTTACAAAGACCCAACAATTCCAGTAATTCCCCCAAGAGCAAGCATTTAGTGTGACAGTGGCGAGGAAAAACTCCTTTTAGGAAGAAACCTCGGGTGGTGAGAAAAACGTCCTTTTTAGGGAGAACCCGCGGACAGACCCAGGCTCTTGGTAGGCGGTGTCTGACGGTGCCGGTTGGGGGTGTGATGAACAATGGCAATAATAGTCACAATAAATATACTGGAACAATGACCAGAAATTGTAGTTGTAGTAGTTCATGGCATAGCAGGGCACTGCAGGGTGTTACAGGACGTAGAAGGGCACAGCAGAACATAGTAGGGCATAGCAGGACGTAGCAGGGCGTAAGGATGTAGCAGGGCACTGCAGAGTGTAGCAGGGTGTAACAAGGCATAGCAGGGCGCGGAGCAGGTCCACCGGCGACAGCTGCAACCTTGATTTAGGTGCCACCCTAGTCCAAGGAAACATGCTAGGCAAAAGAAACACATAAGGATTCCGGGGAATAAGCTCCCCAGAGCTAAGTTAGTAACAAGCATTTCTGGGACAAGGATGCACACAGGTGTGGCCCTATAAAATAAAAGTTGATTATACTTATGCTAAAAGGCAACATAAAAACAACAACAGTTGGGTAAGATCAACACAAATACACACACAGCTTAATTGTCAGACCAGATCACAAACAAGTAACATTAGCATAGACCTACATTTAGGAGGACATGCACAAAAAACACATTGCTGGGACATTAACAAGCAACATACAATTTGCCCAAATATACAAAAGTGTAACAGACACACAGGCAGAGCACAAAAAAACACAGACAGGCAGAGCAGGAGAGACAAGATGGCAGCAAGCTTTAAAGAACTCGCTTAATCTGTCTCCGCCTCAGTGGGTCCAGAACACTAAAAACCCAACCATAACATCCCCGAAGGAAAACTTTCAAGCTGACAGTCACCCTTGCTGACCTCGCCTGAAATAAAAACAATCAAAAACTGCACCATCTAGTGGACTGTAAAAGCATTACATTATCATGTGCAATTTATATAATAAAAGATTGATACTTGGCGTCAGTGTATCGATACAGTATTGCCACGGAAAATATTGCGATACTATGCTGTATCGTTTTTTTTATGGTTAGGCCAGTTTACAACATTGACAAGCAAGAGCATAACTTTCCTCTCAAAAAGCAAAAAGACAATCGAAATTCTTTCATCATTCTAATAAAAGCTCATTTCAATCTGCAGCTGGGTCAATTTCCATCTTGCTGTGTTGTGTTTGGTGTTTGTCTTCAGGGATGAATCCATCAGATCCAGTTGACTGGCTGAGAGTTGGCAGCTCGTGTGTTTCTCTTGGATAGGTGGAATAATGGCATATTCATTTCTGGTGTGTGTGTGTGTGTGTGTGTGTGTGTGTGTGTGTGTGTGTGTGTGTGTGTGTGTGTGTGTTGTGTGGTGCTGCGTGCCTTTTTTGGATAGTATGCTGCAGGCACGCCCCATGCTGAACACTGCAGCACAATAAAAAACATGGCAGGATGCATTCCCTCCTGACCTATCTCAGAGGGTGTGAGCCTAATAAAAGAGATATAAGTAGCCTGTCATCAAACCCATGTGGAGATGACTGCAGTGGCTGTTGTTATTTTTATTGTATCCGCGGCCATGAAATGAAAGCTACAGTTTGATTGTGCCGAGAGTGAGGCAAGAGATTCCTCGTTCACTGGAAATTAAAGTCCAAGCCTGTGTGCTCTGCTGGGTATAGTAGATTGTGGTTCTACTGTACGTGGTTTTTATTGCTTCTATCTTTTCATTATCTCAGCTTTTAAATCGGTGAAGTTTCTGTGTGTCAGTGTCAATAATTTGGGACAGTAGGATTATCCAGAACAAGCTGCTAATAATTCACAACTCCATGCAGCTGTTAACGTTGGTTCAAAAGGGAGTTCCTACAGGGCATGTTCTTCATGTAAAATCCATAGAAAAAATGTGAAAATGTATACGACACAAATGTGTTTCAACAATTTCTTGAAATCATATAGAAGTCCGTAAATTGTGTGCAAAGTGGAAACTGTAGGCTAGTAAATGCTCTGTATTTGGTTCACTTCCTGTATTTGGGTCAGATCGAGTTCTCATCTGAAGTGAACTGAACTCTAGTTCACTTAGAAGGGAACCGAGACCCTCGTTTTCAAACGGACCAGAGTGTGATTGTTTGATCCGCACCAGGGTTAGGGTGAGCTTTCACACCAGGCCAAACCAACCAACACAGTCTCACCCCCTACTCATCAAATGTATGACGCATGGTCAAGGAAACCTGGCGTCAAGTTTCAACGAAAGATGTGTACCCTTGACGTTGTTTTTCGACGTGGGGGTCCGTCCCACATTCATGTTAATCCCTCACCGTCGGATATCGACGAAAGTAAAAACACGCCCCCCCTTAACTCGAAATCTGTGACAGTTTTATTTTTGGTATTTTTAGCCCAATAACTGCTGTTTTAATCAACATTATTCATGAGATATTATCATGGTTTATATGTATTTATTTTAATGTTATTATTTCGGTCTATTTCTGCCAGGGAAGCTGGGTTGCGATTTTGTTTATTTATATTTTTTAAACTATAACGCTACATCTATCAACATTTATTTAGATGTTATCATGGTATTAATTTCTTCATTTTAATAATATTTCGGTCTTATTACCTGTGAAATATTACAGTATATACTGTAATACAGAACATTATGATATGATCCGAGCGAGACGAAGCCAATAACCCCCAATGCAATGCGGCCATTAATTTCAAAGAATCAGGCAGCGAACAGCTGGTCTTTAACGCCAGTATCGCTTCAATATACATATATATAGTCAGTGGTTTTGTCACCAGCAACAACACATTGCTCAGTTTTGTTCCAGTAAGTTATGTAACATAAAAACGTTTAAACGAATGCGCGCAATGCGCACGTTGTATACCTTTCAGGTGTTAAGTAACATGTTTTAAATTAGGCTATTACAATGGTGTGTTGTATGTAAACAGCATTGCTAGTGTAGTTTATTTATTTAGCCTTTACCTCAGATTACATGTATAACCAAATTATCATTTGAAAGTGTATGTTCTGCTCTTTATATGGGTTGTCTCAGTCCGTTTTTAGCACTAACAGTCACGGAGATATTCAAGCAGTTTAGCACCATGGATTTCGTTTTCTAGTTTGGCTCACCTTTCTTTGAAAAGAAGTCAGTTACTAATTGTTTCCCCTCCTTTTGTTTTCTCTCAGTCTGTGTGGCCTTCTGTTCCTTGATGTCGCTGGGTCAGATCTAAGGGGGCAGAGAGTTGGCTTGCACCTGATGATTGATTGCCAATGTAAGATGTTCTCTTTTATTTATTTTTCTACATACAATAGTGGCTCTAAGAAATAACAATATAGTTGAGAGACAACCAGAAAAAACATTATATATTCATGAGAGAATCTGTGTGTTTATGCAACAATCAAAATATATAGGAAAAATGTCATGACTTTGTCCTATCAACCTGGTCTGTTATTTGAAGGCACATAATAATATGCTTATACCAGCTTTATACTGTCTGTTTGCCCTTTTGGTCCAGGAGATTTAGTTACTATTGACAACAGGAGAACAAATGTGCCGGCAGCCATGATCTATGCAAAGCAGAAATATATGAGCAGGATGCCAATCCCTTCACTCAGCTGTTTTATAGCTGTACTACCCAGTTATTCCCTGTAATAAAGTCCCACTTAAAGCAGCATGAAAATGACATTGCCATTACTGAGCTCCCACTGCTGCTATCTGGCCAAAGTGCTGAAAAAGCCCCACTAATTAATCAGAGAGAATTACAAGGTTTGCACATTCAGATGCTGCTCTTTGAGAAAGAGGGCTGATGGCGGAAAGTTGAATGAAACAGCCATGTGAAGGGACTTCCGGGTATGGCGGTGAAGCGTGCAGTAGCATAATCTGTGATCTCCCAGAAAGGTCAGACATTTTCCCCATTTTAGAAGACTTTATTCAGACAATTCATCAAGAATCTTACGGGGAAATGTAATATATCGAAAGCTAAAACCACAGTAAGTCAAAATAGCAAGAAAAAATGAAAATGGCGACGGGAGATAAAGTTGTAGGCACGGGTGCACAACATGGACGCCCTTCAAGCTAGCATAAGTGCCATCCATGCCAAAATAAAGGCAGGACACACGGACATGAAGAAGGAACCAAACGCCTTGTGCAAAACAATTAAACGAGACATGAAGGAAGAGATTAGGTGTTTTAAAGAAGAAGTCAACCAAAAGCTGAGGCCACAACAGATGAAGTGGAGAAAAGAGTGTCGGAGGTCGAAGAGTGGAACGCTAGCACTAAGGACGTGCTTCTCCCAACTTTGCAAGAACTAGAAAGCGTTCAGAATAAGTTCACAGATTTGGAAGCACGTTCTCGTATAAACAATCTTCGCATTTTTGGAATCACCGAGGTGAAGGACAACGCATGTGAATTTCTGTAGAATTTGATCAGGTCTGAACTATCTCTCTCGGACATTAATCTAAAAATACAACACTGCCACTGATCACTCGGACCAAGACCCCCACAACAAGCTCCCCTGAGATCCATGATCACAGCCCTCCTCGCCTACAGAACCAAAGAACTGGTACTGAACACCGCATGGAGAAAGACAGAGGTAAATCTCAATGGGAAAAGAGTTTACTTCGACCATGACTACCCTGCTGAAATTATGATGAAAGGAAATGAATACGCCCCGCTGAGGAAGATACTAAAACAAAAGGGACTCCGGTTCCAGACACCGGCACCTGCAAAACTCAGAGTCTTCTATTAAGAAGGACCCACAATATACAGCAATGCAAAGGAGGCGACGGAGGACCTGCTGAAGAGTGGTGTTCTGACGACCAATGCGGAAATGTCACCTGCTAACACACAGTGGTCAGACACAGCCGCAACGCCCCATAAGAATCTGGGGGAAAACTCCTGGGAAATTAGTGGCCCCGCAAGATAAGAGACAATTTAAAAAATAGTAATAACATTCTTGTGTAATTCTACACACAGAGACATATGTAGGTGATTTTCTCAGGAAATCCCTTAGGGAGACACTGGTTCATTATTTGTCATGTTCTTGTATAGGTATTGTTCTTAGCAAAACAATATTAAAAAACGTTCAGGGTCACATAACCGGAGATGGAAACTGTAACATTACTAAACACACTAACTGTGAGTTGTGTTATCACTCAAATGAGGATGTCAGTGTGCACCAGGAGGGGGTCTTCATTTGGAGACCCCTCCTCCCCATTCAGAAGTTGCATTTATACTTAATTTTTGGAGGTAATTTCTGTTTGGTTGTTTTGTTGTGTTGCACAGGTGTTTTTTGTTTACATCAGGTCAATGGAGGAACATATGGTGTATGTTAGACTTAAAGGTGTGATAAAATTATTATATAGGGTATTTCACACTGTTCCTTATGGTCTCCTAATGGGGTATGTAACATTGGTTGGGCTGAAAATGGCCTGGTTGATATTTTATTGGCCCTTATGCATCCCTGTATTTTGGCCCTATTTGTAACAAGAGCTTTTCTTCCTAATATGGTATTCTCATGAATATTTAGATGAGCTGCGCACTGATTGGTTGAGCGAATTGCCATACGCACACATTAGAGACGCACGCTGATTGGTTGAGCGAATCCCCAATGCCGGCATAACTATGCTTGAATTTCGTCGTTTTTATAAACAATTTGATTTTAAGGCATTTTCATAAACGCGAGGCGTCTTTGTAGGACAAGCAGCTGCTAGCTATATGTCCCATTCAACACAATGGGGAAATATCGCAGCTAGCTAGCTACACTTTCGGCATAACTATAGTATATTTACAGTTTGAATTTTGTCACGTCACTTATATAACATCATTCCCCAATGTCTTATAAAGCTAACCGTTGTGTCTGATTTGATTTTAAGGCATTTTTATGAATTTGAGGCGTCTTTGTAGGATGAGCAGCTGTTAGCTATATATCCCATTCAATACAATGGGGAAATATCGCAGCTAGCTAGCTAGCTACACTTTCGGCATAACTATAGTATATTTACAGTTTGAATTTCGTCACGGCATGAATATTACAGGTTCCCCAAGGTCTTACAAAGCTTAGCTAACATTTGTCCAATTTCGGATTTCAATTGAATGCATTTTTATGAATGTCAGAGGTTTCGTTAGGAGGAGGCTAGCTAGCTCTCATTGATGGACTCCAGCTCACCGCGGGCTCTATCAATGAGACTTGCGGACAAGAGGCATTTATTTCCCCGATTGTTTGCTCAACACACATATCCATTATAAGATTAACTGGAACCTGCGGGCTGCGGTAAGAGATTGCGGGCGTAACAAGCTCGCTGACCGCACTCTCAGTCACTCCCCGGCCGGCCGGTAGCAGGAATAGGGGAGGGAGAACAGCGAGCTGCAGGCCCTGGAGCTCTGTCAGGACAGCGGCATGTGGTAGTTCCAGTCACCCAGAAAAGGGTGAGTTTGCGCGGGTATTGAGCACCGGGCCGCCGGCCAAGCTCAATCAAGCTCACAGCAGGCCGGGGTCTGTGACGGAGGACAGGCAGGGCGGCGATGTAGCAACCCAGGCAGCGCCGGCCGCTGAAATCCTACAGACAGTCGGACAAAATTTGCAATTAGCCATCCATTTTTGTAAAACGGCCCATATTTGAGCTTTACATGGTTGATTTCTCGCATAAAAAAGTTTCAGAAGTGAAATTTGTAATGGAATAGCAGAGATCTGCGTGACCTAGATTCAGAAGACTACCTGATCTCAGGTCAGTTGTGTAGCCTATGTAAATGTTGGGGCATGACTGTTCTCTTAATACACCCATGGGCGTGACAAAGGTACAGGTTTTGAGATGCTTACGTAAGCATCTAGCTTTGTTGAGATTCGCCCGTTTTCAGCGGCAGTTTCAAAATAGGAGATTTTCATAGTAAAGGGGTGTCAATGGGATTTTGAGGTTCTATGTATGTCCTATTTACCCACCAAACTGTCGTTATTCAACTATGACAGGGTAAAATGGGTTTTGCATTCTATCACCCCTTTAAGGAATAGGATGTTAAATCAGGAGTATAAAGTAATTACTTTAAATGTTAATGGACTGCAAAACCCCATCAAAAGAAGCAAATAATAACTAAAATGAAAAGAGAAACAATTTTCTGGCAGGAGACTCATCTATGTGATAAGGAACACGAAACACCTACTATTCATCTTACAAAAATGGACAAGCAAGAGGTGTGGCAATATTAATCTCAAATAGTGTAACATTCCACCTCTCAAAACAAATAACTGATACAGAGGGACTTAGTGAAGGGACCCATCGAGCATAAACCGGTGACACTATTAAATGTGTATAGACCCCAGGTAATGATCGAAGCAGGTATGATGGATATCTGGAGGAAAATCCACCCAGTGGAAAGACAGTTTACTTTTTTCTTCCATCAACATAGGGTACATTCAAGAATCGACTACTTTTTTATGATTAACTCTGACGGACATAAAATAATTAAATGTGAAATAGGGGTTAAAGACATATCAGACCATGTAGGTGTATATCTGTCCCTACATCTGGATACTGAAGTTAAGAATACAACATGGAGGCTCGACACCATCTTATTAAATGACCCCTTGTGTCAAAAATATATTGAAAAGGAATTTATTACCTAGAATACAATGACTTGGTATCTCCAAGTAATGTGTGGGATGCAGCCAAAGCAGTACTCAGGGGAAAACTTATCATGTGGTGCTCAATATAAAAAGGAGTAACAGAAACAAAAGACTTATTACATAAACTTAAAAACCTAGAGCTCAAACATATGGAATTTGATGACCCCCAATTATTAGATCAGATACAGCAGGATGAACCTCCATAGTCGAACAAACATAATCAAAATGAATATCTAACCACGATTACTTTTTCTCTTACCCTCCTGAAATACCCTCAAAACAATTTATCGAGTGGAAAAGAATGATTTCTGCGTTCATTTGAAAAGGTCTAAAAACAAGGGTTAGACGTAATACATTTCAATTACCCAAACAAAATGGCGGATTAGCTCTGCCAAATTTGGAGAGTTATTATAAATCAGCACAACTGATATACTTAATTTACTGGTGTGACCCAAATTATAGTGTGAAATGGAAAATGTTAGATCTGACTCAACTGGATATCCCTTTCCAATCATTACATGACAATGGTCATTTAGAGGTATTACAGCATACTGTCTCATTTCTGACAAGGGGTACAGTGGCCCTGAGAGGCCACAACACGCAACATTAAGAAAACACACGCAAATAGACCACCGCACGCAACAATAAAAAAGCATATGCAAATAAGAAAACACATGTAAATAAGAAAACACACAAATAAACCAAAGCACGCAACAATAAGAAAACACGCAAATAAGAAAACATGCAAATAAGAAAACACACGCAAATAAGAAAACACGCAAATAAGAAAACACACGCAAATAAGAAAACACATGCAAATAAGAACACACGCAAATAAGAAAACACGCAAATAAGAAAACACATGCAAATAGCCTACAACACAACGGAAGTGTTTCCAGGGGACACTTTTAAGTGATGCACACATGCCTCAACCACTGGCGTTTCAATCTGTGTTCTTCTATTGACTTGTGTTCTTGTGTCCCTGTGAAACGTCATATCGTGTTGCCAGTTGCCAAATACAATACACAAGTTCGCTTTTCACCAAGAACAGTTAAGATTCCCAGAAATGTTCTTGACCCATTTTGATTTTACCGAGGAGGCATTGGTTGGTAACTTGTATGAACTTGGCAAAACCCGTATCCCAACATTCATTTCGGCATTCAATGAGGGTCCGGTTTCCGGTACATAGACAGACCAACAACATGACAATTGTAGCAATTTTCATTTTATTCATCACTAAATTCAATTCTGAGAATGTTTTAGGCGAGAAATTAACTGTTTAGATTTCGAATATAGGCAGTCTTGCGAAAATCATTGCAGAATTGACAATTTGCTTCAGGGGCCGCTAGCTTGTCGCTCGGACAGTCATGCTCGAAGACCCCGCTGTAAGCTGGAGGTCTCTTGGCCCCGGCAGACGCTAGCTGGCTGTATCGTCACTTTATGGAGCTTCTCAATTCCGAAAAACTTTGATGCAAATTGTCAATTCGGCAACGATTTTCGCAAGACTGCCTATATTAGTAATCTAAACAGTTCATTTCTTGCCTAAAACGTTCTCAGAAGTGAATTTAATGATGAATAAAATGGCTAAAATTGTTAAAATTGTTCCGTTGTTGGTCTGTCTACATACAGGAAACTGGACCCTCGTTGAATGCCGAAATGAATGTTGGGATACGGGTGCTGCCAAGTTCATAGAAGTTCCCAACCAATGCATCCTTGGTAAAATCAAAATGGGTCAAGAACATTTCCGGGAATCTTAACTGTTCTTGGTGAAATGCCAACTTGTGTGTTGGGACAATACTTTGGCAACATGAGATGACGTTTCACAGGGACACAAGAACACAAGTCAATAGAAGAACACAGGGCGTTTCCCAATATGTGTTCTTCTATTGACTTGTGTTCTTGTGTCCCTGTGAAACGTCATCTCGTGTTGCCAAAGTACTGTCCCAATACACAAGTTCCCATTTCGCCAAAAACAGTTAAAATTCCCGGATGTATTCTTGACACGCCCATTTACCGAGGATACATCGGTTGGTAACTTGTATGAACTTTGCAGCACCTGTATCCCAACATTCATTTCGGCATTCAATGATGGTTGGATTCATTGGTTGGATTTCCAGTACATAGACAGTACAAAAACGGGACAATTTTAACAATTTTCGCCATCTTATTCATCACTAAATTCACTTCTGAGAACATTTTAGGCGAGAAATGAAAAGTTTAGATTTCGAATATTGGCAGTCTTGCGAAAATCTTTGCCGAATTGACAATTTGCTCCAAAGTTTTCGGAGTTTTCGGAGCTCCATAAATTGACGCGGCCGCCAGCTTGCGCCTGCCGGGGCCACTAGCTCGGCGCTCGGACAGTCTCACTCGGAGACCCCGCTGTAGGACCCCGGAGGTCTTTTAGACCGGTTCCGTAAATACAGTAAGAGGCTTTTATTTCGCCGTTGACGGATCATTTTTTTAAATATCACAACACGTGCATCATAAGATTAACGGGAACCTGTGTTAACTGTCTTTTTGGAGTTAAACTCAACAAGCACACACACATACCGCAGCAGGCAGAGGAGAGATATACCATAGACTGTATATTATATGAGATATACCCGTTTCTTTTCGGGAGACTTGTTTAAATTATGCCATAGGCTATAGCCTACATTATATTTTGTATTTAGTTCATATTTTTGGTGTATTTGTTTTCTGATTTATTAGAAATTGAGTTTCAGTCTGTATGATAAATTTACAGTTGTACATAAAGTGGTAACATGCTATGACATGTTATGTAGACTAAAGGGGAGACACCAACCTTCTAATTTCCATCTCCCTGGGCATACCGTATACAGTGCACTACAATAATATAGAAATGGTAATTCCACATAATACTAATAGGAACACATAGGACACACCAGTGCATATGCCTATTTTGTTTTTATTTAAACTGACTTAAACTTATACACTAATAATAGTAGGGATCGCGTTCCACTTTTTTGAATAAGTAAAGGGTGTTTGAGCTAAACCATAAACAATAAAATTAAAGTTCAATTAGTTTTATTTTTCAATATTATTGCAATAGTTGTAGCATTATGAGGTTTTCTTGTCCGGAGATTGTTTTAATACAAAGTGGTTATATTGTTGTGGTTTTTATATCTAGCTGGTATTTTGGAGCCTTGCAGGTAGCCTGGGGGTGTTGAGCAATAACAGGAAGAACGCATCGTCTCAAACTGTTAACAGCGTTTTCTGTGCTTGTGAACTTGCGAGTTTATTCTTCCAAGAACAACCAGCAAGAACTTTCTCCCCAAGAACACAAGTCCGTAGTTTGCATTCTTGGTATTGAGAAACGCCCACAGATTGAAACGGTTGTGTGCATCATTTAAAAATGTCCCTTGGAAACTCTATCGTTGTGTTGTGGGCTATTTAGGGCCCGAGCGCCAACAGCGGCGCAGGCCCTATTGAAACTGAAGGAATTATTATAAGGGCCCGAGCGCCGACAGTGGCGAAGGCCCTATTGAAACTGAAGGAATTATTAGGGCCCGAGCGCCGACAGCGGCGAAGGCCCTATTGAAACTGAAGGAATTATTGTTTGTTTGTTTCTTTCTTTCTATTCTTTTTCCCGTCAAATGAATTGGCTTTTTGAGGGCCTTAACATATTCAAAAACTCACCAAAATTAACGGACGCATCAAGTCTGGTGAAAATGTACGTATTTGAAGGGTTTCGCGAAGAGGCGCACAACAATGGCTCGCTAGCGCCCCCTAGAAAGTTAAAAAAATTGAGCCCCTGCAGTGCGTTTAACGTAGACTCACAAAACTTGGTACACATATGTAGCATGTCAACATGTACAAAACACGTCATTAGATCCATACCCTAAACCCTAAATGGAAGTCCGCCATTTTGATTTCAAAGTTCGAAATTAGTGCAATTTTGTCCATTTCCACATATCGTACTTTAACAAACTCCTCCTAGAGATTTCATCCGATCAACTTCAAACTCGGTCTGTGCCATCTTAAGACGTTAAAGATGAAAAGTTGTTAAAAGAAAAACTTTTCGTCATAGGGCGTGGCCGTGGCAGGGCGGCCATTTTGTGCGTTTCGCCGCCAAAACAGGAAGTGGGTGTAACTCGAGTGTACATTGTCCGATTACCTCGAAACTTTTCAGGATTCATAAGAGTCCAACCCTGAGGACAAATAAAGGCCGATATTTACTTAAAGTCATAGCGCCCCCTACAACAGGAAGTAGACCTAAAAGTCAAGGTGCTATACTTTAACGAACTCCTCCTAGACATTTCATTCGATGGACTTCAAACTTGGTCTGTACTATCCCAACACCTTAACGATGAAAAGTTATTAAAAGAAAAACTTTTCATCAGACGGTGTGGGCGTGGCGTGGCGGCCATTTTGAGTGTTTAGCGATGAACAAAGAAGTTGTTGTAACTTGAGTGTACGTTGTCGTATCTGCCCGAAATTTCTCACGATGGACAAGGGTCCAGGCCTGAGGACACCTACAGGCCAAAATTGACTTTTGGTCATAGCGCCCCCGGCCACAGAAAAATGCGCCTTATATAACAAACATCATCGGATTTACATGAAACATAGAATGTGTGGTCTACATGTGAGACTGAGCCGCCCCCTATAATATGGCCACGCCCACTTACTCAGGCCACGCCCCCTTTCATAACATTTGAACCGTTTAAGGTAGAGTCTTGTGTGAGGTGTCATTGAACTCAGCAGAGAGTTCCTTCTTTATTGGTGATGGTTTGGCCCGCCCCCTATGCATAAGCCACGCCCCCTTTCATAACATTTGAACCGTTTAAGGTATACCCTTGTGTGAGGTATCATTGAACTCAGCAGAGACTTCCTTCTTCATTGGTGATTGTTTGGCCTGCCCCATATGCTTAAGCCCCGCCCCCTTTCACAGCTAATGAACAGCATGACGTAGAATCTTGTGTGAGGTATCGTTGTACTCGGCAGGGAGTTCCCGTCTGAGTTGCGCGCAAATGCACGGTCGCAAGGAGCGGCGTCTGCCGGTGATCCCGACGCCCGCAGAGGCGCGAGGGCCCGTCCATCGCTGCTCGCAGCTTTAATTTGCGTATGTTTTCATATTTGCATGTGTTTTCTTATTTGCGTGTTTTCTTATTTGCATGTGTTTTCTTATTTGCGTGTGTTTTCTTATTTGCATGTGTTTTCTTATTTGCATGTGTTTTTCTTGTTTGGATGTGTTTTCTTATTTGCGTGTTTTCTTATTTGCGTGTTTTCTTATTTGCATGTGTTTTCTTATTTGCGTGTTTTTTTCTTATTTGTGGGTGTTTTCTTATTTGCGTGTGTTTTCTTATTTACATGTGTTTTCTTATTTGCATGTATTTTCTTATTTGCATGTATTTTCTTATTTGTGTGTGTTTTCTTATTTGCATGTGTTTTTTTTATTGTTGCATGCTGTGGCTTATTTGCATGTGTTTTCTTATTTGCATGCGTTTTCTTATTTGTGTGTGTTTTCCTATTGTTGCGTGCGGTGGTCTATTGCGTGTGTTTTCTTAATGTTGCATGTTGTGGCCTCTCAAGGCCACCGTAAAGGGGGGATTGGATAGTTTCCAAAAACTTAAAGATAACTATTTCTTAGAAAATCAGGACTTCTTTAGATACCTGCAGGTTAGAGCCCACTTTAACATTACTATTAAGACAACAGAAGACTGTAACACAGACCTAATTCACATAGTGATTGATGCATATAAATCTAAGATCAACAAAAAACGGATTGTTAGAATCTATTCATGCTTACAGCTACATCATGGGAAGTCTACACTTAAAACGAAATGGGAGAAAGAAGCTAATATAACTTTCAGGAGAGAATTGGATAAACATTTGCAAAACCCAGCTGAGTCCAGGTAATTGGAGGGAATTTACATGGAAGAATAAGACTAGATTTTTTATTACACATAAAAATAAAACAAAAACAAGGATTTGCCAAATTTGGGACGATGTTGGAGGGACTGTGGTAACACTCAAGCGGATCACTTCCACATCTTCTGGGATTGTCCAACTATCTGACCTTATTGGATTGAAACGGTGTAAAAATATAATGGGCTTTGACACTAAACATGATTTCTGTACAATATATCTTGCCAATCTCCCATCCATAATCAATTCTAGTGATAGGTACTTGATGATTATGTTGACAGCTAGTAAGAAAGCTGTAACTAGAAAATGGATAATTAAAGAACCCCCAACTAAAGGGGAATGGATTGGAATTTTAAAAGAAATAAAAGAAAAACTAACTTTCTCCCTGAACCTACAAATGGACAAATTTAATAACTACTGGAGGAAATTGATAGCCCATTTCAATACTGTAGTGCTTTGACATGACAACACATAATTAGGAACAATATGGATACATGTATACGTAAGAAATTGTGGATGTATTTACATGCGAATGTAGTAGCCCATTTAAATGTTTGTATATGGGGATATGTATATGTAGATGTTTGTGCGTTTATAAGCATAAACGGTACATAATAAGAGCAGAAGTTTGAGGAGAAAAAAAAAATAAAATCTGAGTCTATGTGCCGATGGACTTCTCCGTGAACCATCACCTTATCGTGGTGGAGAGGTTTGTGTGTCTCGGTGAACCTGAGGGCTGTGTTGTCTGGAGCTTTGTGCTCCTGGTAGGGTCTCCCAAGGCAAAGTGGTCTCAGGTGAGGGGCCAGACAAAGAATGGTTCAAAAACCCTATGGTAAAACAAGGTAGAGATGGAGTGACCCTGCCCGGAGGAAACCCGGGGCCCCCGTCTGGAGCCAGGCCCAGACGGCGGGCTCGTCGGCGAGCGCCTGGTGGCCTGGTTTGCCACGGAGCCCGGCCGGGCACAGCCCGAACAAGCTACGTGGCTCCCATCTCTCAAGCCCATGGGCCCACCACCTGTGGGAGGAACCGCTGGGGTCGGGTGCGCTGCCACATGGGTGGCAGTGAAGGTCAGGGGCCTCGACGGACCAGACCCGGGCAGCAGATGCTGGCTCTGGGGACGTGGAACGTCACCTCTCTGTGGGGGAAGGAGCCGGAACTGGTGCTGGAGGTGGAGCGCTACCGGTTAGATCTGGTGGGGCTTACCTCTACGCACAGTCTCGGTTCTGGAACCGTACTCCTGGATAGGGGTTGGACTCTTTTCTTCTCCGGAGTTTCCCAGGGTGTGAGGCGCCGGGCGGGTGTACTACAAGCCCCCGGCTGAGCGCCGCTACGTTGGAGTTTACCCTGGTGGACGAGAGGGTTGCCTCCCTACGCAGCGGGTGCGGTATTACATTCAATCTATCACACTGTTGTGACAAAAAGAGAGTTGAGCCAGAAGGCAAAGCTCTCGATCTACCGGTCAGTTTTCATTCCTACCCTCACCTATGGTCATGAAGGCTGGGTCATGACCGAAAGAACGAGATCCAGGGTACAAGCGGCCGAAATGGGTTTCCTCAGGAGGGTGGCTGGCTCCCTTAGAGATAGGGTGAGAAGCTCAGTCATCCGTGAGGAGCTCGGAGTAGAGCCGCTGCTCCTTTGCGTTGAAAGCAGCCAGTTGAGGTGGTTCGGGCATCTGGTAAGGATGCCCCCTGGGCGCCTCCCTAGGGAGGTGTTCCAGGCATGTCCAGCTGGGAGGAGGCCTCGGGGAAGACCCAGGACTAGGTGGAGAACCTGGCCTGGGAACGCCTCGGGATCCCCCAGTTGGAGCTGGTTAATGTTGCTCGGGAAAGGGAAGTTTGGGGTCCCCTGCTGGAGCTGCTCCCCCCGCGACCCGACACCGGATAAGCGGACGAAGATGGATGGATGGATGGATGGATGGATGGATGAGTCTATGGAATGCACTAGCCCCCCCTACTGTATACCAAGGCCATGAGCAAACAGATCTTAGATTATGCTTTGACTTTTGATTCTTTTGTTTGTGCCTGTGCTATTAACCTTTTTTCTTTTTCTTTTCTTTTTTTCCTGTATGTTATAACATGTTTAATGCAGTAAAAAAAAGAGTATTAAAATATAATCAGCCATGTGAAAAGAGAGTTCAACAAAAACACTCCTGTCTGCTCTCTGTCACTCTCTGCCTAGTCTATACCAAGACCTCAGAAATCCACCGGAGTTTAGAATTACAACACAAAGAAAGAGGAAGGTGACAGACATACGGCCAAAAAGAATTTCCGGCAGCACTGGACCCATACCGGAAGTGGAACGTCATGGTCACTAATGTTGATCTGGGGCAGGGGTCAGCAACCTTTACTATCAAAAGATCAATTTTTGGCTCAAAAAAATCTATCTGGAGCCGCAAAACATATTTGAGCCTTATAATGAAGGTAAAACTATTTTAAGGTATTATCTATTTAAGTCTAAATTAGGTATGCTATATGGTTCATTCATTAATATGGTCAGATTTGTTGCCATTTTTATGGCCCTGTCTTTAACTGTCTTTGCGGAGAGGGGCATATCTTAAATTTTCTGATGAATTACAATTTAGTTTTTTAAATGCTTTGATATTTTATTATTAAATTATTTTTTGTATTTACCATCCGTGGCAGCTTTTCACGGCTTTTCACTCCTACTACTGTATCTCATGGGCTGCCACAATACCAGCAGCAATAGTGGAGTTTGGAGATATGATCCAATTCTTAAAAGTAAAGTACATTTGATCTGCTCTGCTTTCTGCAGCAGTTCTGAAATTGCTCTTTTTTTGAAGACACACATTGTATGTCGACCTTACACCAAACTACTTTTTAAGTGATTCCACTGTCGCAGACAAATTTCCAATATTGGAATGAAATCCTGAGAGTGTTGCTAGAGTTGGGGCGCGCTCCCGTCGTCTCAATTGTTTGGTGTAAGGTGGTCATAAAACTCAGTCTGAACTGTCTTAAGACTTTTTCCCGTCTTGACGTTCAGACAAAATCAAACGTGTTTGATATTATTGTTTTAAGTCTTGGTAGTGAAGTTGAATCATGTGAATATTATTAACAACCAATGGGTGCACTCCCTCCAGCACCAAACAGGAAGCAGCAAACGACTAGAACCTGTTGCTATGGTTGCTGTGCACCGATTTTTCAACCCTTCTGAAGCTTGTCATCCAACAGGAGTTTTTCCGACGGATAAACATGGACCTTCGGGTACTGGAGACATTCATCTGCATGGCAGAACAGAAAATTGTCAAACTTTCCCTTAAGTTACCAGTTAACGCTAGCATTAGCTAGCTAGCTTGGATAATGTTTTCTGAACTAATCCAGTATTGCAATGTGTGATATGCAAGATCCCCACTCTTTAAATATGTCATATTAAGTCTTTAACGTTAGATGTGACATGAGTATCTTTAGATGTGAAATGGTGTCAGACTTTAGTCTTTTCAAAGTCTGTTAAAAGTAGTGTATGGTGGGCATAAGTTGGCTGAAATGTTCTGTAGTTTACTGTAAGAATGTAAAAATCACTTTGGGCCAACAACAACAATAATAACATTACCAATAACATAACCCTGGTATCTCACCTGGTTGAGCGTACGCCCAATGTACCAAGGCTTTGTCGTTACCGCAATGGCCCGGGTTTGATTCCAACCCGTGGCCCTTTGCTACATGTCGTCTCCCCTCTCTCTCCTTCCTGTCCTGTTACAGAAGTCCAATCAAGTAAAGGTGCAGTAAGATGCACAAAGATTGTTGATATTTGAACTCAACTGTCAAACAAATAAAAAAAAAAACTTTTGGAAGCCCCCAGATTCACGGACATGTAACTACTGGCAGGCACATTCAAATGTTGCCTCAACCCCTCACGCCCCTACCATCAACTGATGCTGCCTGTTGCTGATTGGCTCGTGAACTTCATTTACACAGACAGGGCTGCATATTATCACCAGATTTTTTTTCAGTGCACACAGAAAATTGAGAGATGGGTGAATGAAGAGATATTCACTTAATTACAAAAAGTGTATTGGATTAACATCAATTACTTTACCTTTAAAGGCAAAATAAAGCTCAAAAAAATCATCTTATAAATAGCCCTTGTTTATTTTCATATAACCTTTTGTCAAAGACACAGGAACCACTGGTGAGGGTCTTAAGAGCCGCATGCGACTCCGGAGCCGCAGGTTGCCTACCATAGATTCTTGGGCCATTGTGCCGCGTGCCTTGTTGGACTTCCTGTTCTTGACTTGACACTTGACTATTATTTACTAATCAAGGAAGTGACTACATCAACATTTAGTCACTGGTGATATAATTTTTCAAAGCAACTATTAAATATCAGTTGGTGATGATAGAGAAGAAGAGGGCAAGCTCATTTAACTGATAATGATGTTAACGATAACTTTGGGTCGTGACAAATTGTCATATTAAATCTCATTACTGAAATGCTGAGTGTGGTGTGCATGTGTTTGGTCTCTCTTCATGCTGTGTCCATCTGCCATGTGTGTGTGTGTGTGTGTGTGTGTGTGTGTGAGTTATTGAATGGGAGTGTGTAGTCGATGAGCCTGCCATCCAGACCAAAAGGACAATGATCCTCTCAGTAGGGGGATGTCCCGATTGTGGGATGGAGTTGTCATTAGTCATTGTCCACCCTCCCCACCAGCCTCTCATTTGTGTCCCATCTCCTGGGCAAATCATATGCCCATTTGTCTTCATTTCTCCTTTTATGACCAGGACCCGCTCAGTCCAATCAGCTCCCACTCTCATTTTCTTCACATTGGTTTTATCTACAGAATCGACAGAGCTGGCAGCCATCCAGCCATATACTTCCCCATGCTCTATAACTTACACACACACAATAACAAACACACTATAACACACTTACACACACAGACACACACAGGCACACACACACACACAATAACAAACACACACACACACACACACACACACACACATCACAAACACACACACACACACACACACACACACACACACTAATCCAATCCAAGGTTTGATAGGGTCAAGGTTATCTCGCTGACCAGAAAGAACTGTTTGGGAATAATCTTGCAAATAGCTGTTCTGCTGTTTGGTGTCGAGCAGGTAGTATAAATTGGGTTTATCAAAGACTTCTTTGTGTTTTTTTTAGGCCTTTATTTGATAGGACAGCTTATACATGAAAGGGGAGAGAAAAGGGGAATGACATGCATTACAGTTTTTCATGATCGCTATGACAATTTTTCAATACTTTTAACAACTTTCCTAACTCTTAAAGCACCAACTCACCTACAACACACGATTGGCAAAACAATTAATTTCATGCACAAAATCACACATTGTAAACTAAACTCCAACACTGATTTTCAAAATACAATAATATACTAACACAATACACTATGTCCACCAAAACAATGCAAACATGTCTCAAAATCAAATAATTCTTCCAAAACACTAACACACGTTCTCTCCCAACAGGAACATTTAGTCAATCACTGCACAATGTCATACAAAACTTAACTAACATCACATGGAATTACAGAAACTGCATTATTTTATATGTGTCAGGTCTGCCCTTATACAACAGACAATAGTGATTGTATTGATCATAGATTGTGTTTTGCACTGCAGTTTTTCTTGAAGCCTCTCTACATTTTTGTTTTGTTTAGTAAATGCATGCATTTTTTTTTTCAAGATTCTTTTTTGGGCTTTTCCACCTTTATTTGACAGGACAGCTAGTTGAGAAAAGGGAGAGAGAGAGGTGGAAGACATGCAGGAAATCGTCACAAGTTGGATTTGAACCCTGGATCTCTGCGTCGAGGCATAAACCTCCAAGTATATGTGCGCCTGCTCTACCCACTGAGCCAACCCTGAGCCAATTTAGTTTCTTTTGCTGCAGAGATACAATACAAAAAATTAATGACCCGTCTCAGAGTATGAAAAAAAGGAGACAGAGACAGAATTGTCCTGTTACTCCTCTTCTTTTCCCTCATGAAAGCATTTTTCTTATTTTCTGTGTTCATCTACAGTATATTGTTCAAATAGGTCCTTTTTTACTGTACTACCATATGATCATGCGATTGAAAGAACCTCAACACCTGAATGTGTTTCCTAGAAGGGAATCAGCTGTGATTGATATATTTTGATAACTTCAATCAGCTGTTTCTCAATAAATAGAAGGGAATCATGTATTAAAATTTTGATAACTTCAATCAGGGGATATGCAGGGGATATATTTGTGTTTCAATTTACAATACGATAGGCTGTTCACTTTGACTTTAGCCTATAAGTTAGGTTTCGAACATAATGTTATCTGTTCTGACATACAGTGTAAAAGCATTTGTAAATTTCTCAATAATCCATTGTTTTGGTCTTGGTGGAGCTTGTGTGTAAAAGAAGTTCAAGCATTTTAAATTTGTGTTAACTGTATGCATTTTGTGTCAAAGCAACAAGAAATGTGTTAATTGTATAGCCTTCACAGACAGATGTGCTAACTGTGTTAAGAGTTTAGGAAAGTTGTTAAAAGTATTGAAAAAAGTGTCATAGTGATCGTAAAAAACTGTAAAGGGCCACAGGTCGGAACCCACAGCGTCTGCGGCGAGGACTGTCTCTGTACATGGGGTGAGCTACCAAGGCGCCCCTATCAAAGCTTTTTGACTGGAAATGGAAATGAGGGAACAGAGCTAAACCAAATATTAAAGTTGCAGCAGTAAAACCAAAACTATGAGCTGAAAGATGCTAAAACGTTCCGTGGAGCTGAGGGGGGTGATAATTATCTGTGTGTTTGTAACTTCAAAGATGAAAATTCAAAATGCTGTGTTTTGGTGCTTTGGTCACGCACATTGCCGTCAATGTTAGTGCATCACGAGGCAGCTGTCTAGAAAGGACACAGACAGCACACAGTTCTCTTACACATGGGACACAGCCAAATGAGTTTACCACAGTGTTCATTTAACCAGTCCCAGGAGAAAAATTCCCAAGTTGTTGGGGCCCATAAAAAAGTCAAAGCTGAGTGAAAGTGTTTGCCAACAGTGAGAGGGAGGAGGACGAGTCTATCAAAGTTTTGTCTACAGAGACCTGCTGACCTTTCAAATTCTTGAATGCCATTGTTATGGATGAATTGAAAAACTCATTATTTTTCATATTTGAGGTTTCTTTTATACATTAAAGTTTGCCATTTGGTAAGCTTTTTTTGTGGTTATCTATATCTGCCCATCAGATTTATTGCAACTTTTAAGACTTTTTGATTTTAGTTCTTGTTTTTATGTCTTTTCAGAAAATTTGAGACATATGAAAGCCTCTGTCCAACAGTGTCTTTGTTGTCGTAACTTAATTTCTCATGTCTGACACAATGCCCATGGTGAAATGAGAAATGGATCTTAAATTGAAATTGTATTTTTCATTATGCCTTCCTATACTCAGCACAGATGGAGAGGGCTTACAGGAGCAAATGTCACTTATTGTTTCCACTGCATTCCGTTTTTCCCTCTAACACTCTTCATTATTGCTTCATTTGTTTGAGAGATGCAATCGTGTTTGAGCTCTGTTTTCTCTGCCTATGGAATGGCTGCTCTGAGACGACTCCGCCAGCTTCTCACAATAAATGAGATGTGGCGTGACAATCTGTAGAAAGAGGCTCAGGTCATAATAAGTGCCCTCATACATAAATTACCTATTTAATGCACAGCTAATCATCCAGACAGGGCAGCATCCGCTGGCAATGTAAATGTGCAGTTACATTGCATGAAATAAGATTGACATCAGCAATCAGACTAAAATGATGGAGGCGTGCATGAGTGTCCGTAGGCATCTTTGTGAAGCTGGGTATATGCATCCACAAAGCAAAACCATAATTGTGCACAAAAAGAGTTGGAGTTTACACTGTTTGTGATTAAGTGATCACAGTAAAACAATGTAAATGTCTTAAATGTACAAAAAGTACATTCTTTCTCATAAAAAAAACTTAGATTTTTAAGCTACAAAAATCCTGTGTTAGGTTTCCCTTCTGACAGAGATGTTATTCTTCGTTTCATGCCCAGGGATATGGAACTAGATTTGTGTCTTTATTACATGCGAGAAAATAAATGATCTGAGAGAAAAAAACAAATTTGAGAGCAAAGGTTATCAAACTGATAGCAAAAAAGCATTTAATGAGAGAAAAAAAATATTTGAGAGAAAAAGTTTTCATACCAACAGCAAAAAATAATAATATTTGAGAATAAAAAAAGTTTTGAGAGAAAGTATTTTCTCATGGAACATAAAAAATATAAATTTGAAATTTTTTTAATTATTTCTGAGAAAAGAAAATCTCTCAAAATACTTTTTTAAACTCTCAAATATATCTTTTTTGCTATCAGTCTGAAAACATTTTCTCTCAAAAAAAATCTGTTTCTCTCAAAACGTTTTTCTTCTTGCTCTCAAAACCTAAGTCTTTGCTCTCGATGCAATTTCTTGCTCTCGTGTCAGGATTTAGGATTTTGCTCTCGCTGTGAAAATAATGTCATGGGCGGGTCCACGTTCCTAATTGGCCAGTTGGGTGAACATCGTCTTGTCTTGGGAGTCGAACTGAATCATTACACTGGCTGAGCAAGCTCAGCATCACTGAAGATTAAACATTTGCCAGCCAGGAGTATCCAGATACGCAACAAGAAACAATGGCTGCCAGGTCGACCAAAGAGACCCATAAATGTAAGTATTTTCTCCTTAAAGAATTGATTTAAAAATTATGACAGTCTTGTTTTGTGCTCTACACAATCCTGTACATAGATATTTGCAACTACATTTTTAACTGAAACATTTTTAAAAATTGCTAGCTTGCTATGCTAACGCTAACGTTACATTGCTGATTTGCACAAGAAACCGCATTTCTCTGCCTTGACTACATGCATGTCTACATTGTTAACTAAACTTCCTTTGGAGACACATGCTTTACATATACCGTCCTGTATCACACAGGGACGCCGGAGGAAACCCAGCAGCTGATCCACTTTCTGGCTGAAAACAAGCAGTAATCATTTGAATTCATTCCTGTTCATGTACCTGTACATTGTTGTTGGTTAAGATACAGGACACTAATAAAAGAAATGGGGTTGGAGGGAAGGGTTACTGGCCAACAGGCATCACACTATGGTCTGGAATTTCAGAATAGCTGTAGTTTTGTTTGTTTGTGGTCTTGTGTGTCTTTTAGTTTTATACATTTGAGTGCCTTTTTTAGTGTTACATGTAAGTTATTGTTCTAATAGTTGATAATGGTTCTGTAATATATATTTTTTATAATGTTTTTGCATGTTATGTTTATTTTTTTCGGGAAATAAAGACATTTTTGTTTACAAAGAAAGTGTTTCTGAACATAAATGACATTCAAAACAGTGATAACTGAAACAGATATACAACACACCATGCAGTGTATAGAAATATTGATTGCAAACAGACCTAAGTATGTATGATGATGTAACCAAGTGGCGTCTCATTTCATAGGGGTATGTTTTCACCCATATCCCTTACCACTCTGTTTGTAGCCCTTACCAAGGGCTAGGTGTGGGACGAAGGGGAAGAGGTAAGATAAGAAATGAGATTCAGCATTAGTCCTAGACCTGCAATTTACCTTGTCAGCTCTAGACCTCGGCTAGATCGTAAAAAATATTTAGAATAAACCCTGTGTAGTGGAGTTTGCAAGCTACACATGCAATGTAGCTAAACGTGTAGTGCAACAACCATACAAAGACACAAAACTAGGTGGGACACTTTCAAACGGTATATCAATCACTGTCTAACGTTAGCTAGCTATAGGGTTGCCACCTTCCATGCAGACTAGCGGAAAGTTGTACAGGAGGTTGTATATGATGAACAAGCAGTTACTCTTCAGGTGCTATGAGGCTAGCAAGGGCAAAGGTAGAAACTAGCTCACTAAACAAGGAGTGAAACTATCTAAATCAACATATTCATTTGGCATTTGATTTAAAAATAGTACAAACCAGGTGAGTTTGCAAGTTTACCTAGCATGATGGCTAATTATCGATTAGCTTTACTAGCAATTAGCATGCTAATAATATAATACACATTCATGAATATGAGTGCTATTCTTTGTCCATGTCAATCTGACAAACATCAGTAATGGCAAACTAGCTTACATTTAGGATAGCCTATTTAATGTTTAATCTTCAGTGATGCTGAGCTTGCTCAGCCAGTGTAATGATTCAGTCTGACTCCCAAGACAAGACGATGCTCACCCGACTGGCCAATAGGAACGTGGCCCCGCCCATGACATTATTTTCACAACGAGAGAAAAATCCTGACACGAGAGCAAGAAATTGCATCGAGAGCAAAGACTTAGGTTTTGAGAGCAAGAAGAAAAAACGTTTTGAGAGAAACAGATTTTTTTTGAGAGAAAATGTTTTCACACTGATAGCAAAAAATATATATTTGAGAGTTTAAAAATATTTTTTTTATGTTCTATGAGAAAATACTTTCTCTCAAAACTTTTTTTAGTCTCAAATATTATTATTTTTTGCTGTTGGTATGAAAACTTTTTCTCTCAAATATTTTTTTTCTCTCATGAAATGCTTTTTTGCTATCAGTGTGATAACTTTTGCTCTCAAACCTTTTTTTTTCCTCTCAGATCATTTATTTTCTCACATGTAATAAAGACACAAATCTAGCTCCATACAGGGACTACAGATGTAAATAAGCTTATAGCTAACTCTGGTACTGCTAAGGAGATGTGCATCCTTTCTGGTCTACATAACTCTGCCTCTGCTTAAAAAATGTATCTCCGGTGGGGACAAAATGTATCCCTATGCTACTTTACCAATAAGACCATATATTATATACATCAATAGAAATTCTTTTAACTAAGTACAGCGCTGTAACGTGAACAATCTATAGTGTGATAGAACGATAAAACCCAGTTGCTGGTTGTAATTAGAGCTTGTAAACAGAGCTCCGGGACGACGGCTACCACCAGCAGTTGTTTAACCGCCAATAGGTGACTAACACCGCCAGATGACGGTCCTTTCAGGGGCCGTGGTAGTGGAGTTTAGCCAGAAAAAGTGAGCGTCATGCGGCGATGGCAGTTAAGTTTAGGCACCAAAACAACTAGTTAGGTTCAGGAAAAAGATTGTGGTTTGGATTAGGACATTCCAGAGGAACGAACATGCGTTTCCTTGGTGAAAGTATTTTGTTTTCGTCACGAAGTGAACTCTTCTCTCCGACTTGAAAGCACTGTGTTTTATGTTGACACCACGTTGTGCTATTTCATTCGGAGATCATTTTCGATGGAATATTGAATTGTTTATAAATAGCCTAAGTGTTTTTGGGATTGCTGGCCGAGTGGCACTATATCCATGGTATTGTGAGGGGGATTTAATTCATGCATGTTTTGTTTCTGCTTTTTTCACAATTCGCACCCTGGAAATAACAACTATTGTTGCTTCGTACCAGATACATCGGAAATCAAACGGCATTGGGTCTGTATTAATAACGTAATCCAGAGGAGCAAACAGCTTCCTTCTCCACGAAGTAACATTACGTCTGGATGACTGCTCCTTCCAGTGCTACTTGAGGTACAGCTATTTAATTGCAATAAACTGAAAAGAATTATGCCGAAATAACGGCGTCATGATGCTGATTTGTTAAAAAAATATCTATCACAATGCATGTTTTCTGAATAGAGTTCAGGGCTAAGATGACTATCAACACTACAACAGTGTGAACCCAAAATAAACTGATTTTGCAATAAACAGATCAAAAGTATGCCAAAATTGTCTGCAAGACAACAAGCAAACATCTTTTAAAATGCTTGTGTGCAATGTTAAAACAGCTGAACTTTGTGCTTTGTAACATTTTACAGCATCATCTTCTTCTTTACCTTCCATTACCCATCACAGCTGGATCCAGCATACTTTCGATTTAGAAGTGGGTCTTAAATCCAGTTTAACCTAGTTGTAGGAGGAAAGCCCTAAATTTGGCTTTCTGAAACCCTGTGCACACACACACACACACACACACACACACACACACACACACACACACACACACACACACACACATGCACACAGCCATTAAATGACCCTCAGACACATACACACATACACACACACACGCACGCACGCACACACACACTGCCATTAAATGACCCTCACACACACACACACGCGCGCACACAGCCATTAAATGACCCTCACACATACACACACGAACACACACGCGCACACACACACACACACACACGCAGACACACAATTCCAAAGATGTACAGTAGGAGCAGAATCACGTCGCAGTGTCATCATGTGCAGTGATATTAAACACTTTGGTGTCATTATTGGGGCTGACGTGCAGCAGATTTAATGGGAGTCCATTTTGTGGAGGGAAAACATGGTGTAAATCGAGTGTGTGGGGTAATTTCAGAAGTGGCTGTGGGAGCAGGCTGACACTGCAGCAAAAGGGATGAAGTACAGAGCAAGCCCCAGGTGCCTGGCAGCTCCTCAATAGAAGTGTCAGACTGGCTCACGGGAAGTTTTACTGTCAGTCTGATTGAGTCAATGTTGACGCTCCATCGAGAAAGCACAAAAAGCACAGATGTACTTACGTGTGACAATGTCAATGAAATTCTCTCTCTCTTTTTATTCGTGATTAATCGCCAAATTTCTATAGTTAATCGTGATTAATCGCACATTTTATCACATGAATAAAATTGTATTATTTTGCATTTCAGAACTGTTTTTAAGTACATATTGACAATGGAAAGCAATTCTTACCAGTGTATCTTGATTGGGAATCAAATGAATGCCAAGAAAGTTACTTTATGAACTTGACTTTAAGATTTGTAATTGTTTAGTATTTATTTACTGTAAACAAAAGAAAAGGTGTGAATCTGTCATTATTGCACCATTCCTCCAAGTAGGCCTACCTAACCTAACTAAGATGTAACACACTTTGCTTATACAGTAAAAACAAAATGGTCCAAAACCAGATGCCACAGCAGGACATTTGTAACCTTTACATTTTTCTAATAAGGAATGTAACAATTCTCCTGGACAGAAAAGGGGGTGGACAATGTACAACAACAGTCCAAAAAAAAACGATACAAACAACACAGTCCTAAAACCGTATGCTGATATACTGTACATAGTCATAATAGTGTGCAGTAACTCCTATGTAAATAATTATGATTACTTACTGACGTCCAGTGATCACCGGTTAATGAGACAGCGTTTGCACTTTGCAGCAGTTCCAGTGTGGCTGCTTTCTCTATGGAGTACAGGCTGTGTGTGCGTGAAACTACTGTCCCCCTTGACAACTTTTTAAAAGTAAACTTTCCATTCAGAATCTTATTGGCATCCATTTCGGCGTCTCGCGCTCGCCATTCACTCAAAGCGTAATGTTAGCCTGCTACTCTTTGGCCGGCTCGCAAGCCCAAACAAGTGTGTGCAGCGTGCCTGTTGTTTTGTTTCCGGTCTAGCTAGATCCGGTGTGGTGTTGTAGTTTTTCTAACGTTACCAGTTGTTGCAACAGCATGTGAAAAAAACTACAAAGTTTGCTAGGCCAAAAAGAACGTTAATCTCGCAATAAAAAAACTGACGCCGTTAAAATGGGTTTGCGTTAACGCCGTTAATAACGCATTTAACTGACAGCACTACCATGAACCCAAAAAATCTTTCATAAAGGACAACATTTCACTGAATTTATTCTTTTCTCTATAGATGCATCATGGTTTCACACACTTATCCACATATCATTATGCTTGACAGTACTCTCTCAAATTCTACACCTGATGACATAAGCACACAATTTCACCGTTGGAGCTTTGAATCCATCTTAAAGCTTTAGTGCGTAACTGTTTTATATTAATGAATGTCTGTTACATTCAAGCCATTGCCAAATGAGTTGATACAAAGCTAATTAAGACTTTCAGCTCTACAAAACTCTCTCTGTATTTCTCAGTATGGCTATGATTAGAAAATTGTATCGTCCGGCAACTTTCATGCGCAGAAGATCGAGCGAAAACATTTACCTCTTCTGAAGAGTCCAAGAGTTTTAATCCTCCGCGGACTCCTTGGTTACAAGCAATTGTGTGTCATTACCTAGAGAATTCCTCATGGGGTAGACAGAAACTATGCTCTATAACTTTAAAATGTATCTGGAGCTTGAGTACTTAAGCTCAAACCTGCAGAAATTGTCTTATCTAAAGTTACTTGGTTAGTTTTTAATCTATGAACTCACTCAACATCCTCATTCCCTAAACATCCACAACATTGCCTTTGCTAAAGCCACCAGACTCCATGTAAATAAACAGTAATTTTAGCATCATAAAATACACTTCAAAGTCAACAGAAACTAAATAAAACTTTTAAAAGCAGTTTAGGTCGTCTTTCTTCTTTTCCAACAATCACAGCTCTAGTTTTCGTTGAAATTAGGTCTATCAAACGATTAATTTTTTTAATCGCAATTAATCGCAAAATTTCTATAGTTAATTGCATGTTTTATCACATGAATAAAATTGTATTATTTTGCATTTCAGAACTGTTTTTAAGTAAATATTAACAATGGAAAGCAATTCTTACCAGTGTATCTTGATTGGGAATCAAATGAATGCAAAGAAAGTTACTTTATGAACATGACTTTAAGATTTGTAATAGTTTATTATTTATTTACTGTAAACAAAAGAAATGTGTGAATCTATCATTATTGCACAATTCCTCCAATAACCTAACCTAACTGAGATGTACTACTACTTGTTGGCCGGCTTTAGGTGACTACCTCATGAAGCTCATTGAGAGAACACCAAGGGTTTGCAGCGCTATCAAAAAAGCAAAAGGTGGCTACTTTGAGGAATCTAAAATATAAGACATGTTTTCAGTTATTTTCAGAAGTGAAACACTTTTTTGTTAAGTACATAATTCCATGTGTTCATTCATAGTTGTGATGCCTTCAGTGAGAATCTACAATGTAAATAGTCATGAAAATAAAGAAAACACATTGAATGAGAAGGTGTGTCCAAACTTTTGGCCTGTACTGTATGTACATGTGAAAATAAAAAGTCTGACAAAGGGAATATCATCAGTTTCGCAGGTATTTGGACGTAAACATAAGTACGGGACAAAGTTTGACCTAATGATGGCACTAAATGAAAATTGTAATGCATGGTAACCCATCCATCTGTCACCGAGATTCACTGTAGTTACTGTATATAGTGATCTAGGCTATGGTCTGGCTAAAGTCATTACAACACTTTCAAAGTCTAAACCCCCACTTGTGGCCCCTGGAGACCACAATCTTACTTACAATACACAATGAAACAATTAATAAACCTTAACAGTGGTGGAGCCAAAAAGTGTTTTGCACCATGAGGGTGGTGCTTGAGGAAAAGTCTGGGGATCAACACAATAATTAGGATTCATCCTCTGGGCAAAATATGTGTGTGCAAAATTCCATGGCAATCCATCAAACTGACATTGCCATCCTTAGAGCCACGCTGATGGCATGGCTTAAAAGGATCAAAGGAAAAAAGGGAAGAAATAGAAGATTTGATTTGATTTTATTAGGATCCCCATTAGCTGATGCAAAACATCAGCTACTCTTCCTGGGGTCCACACAGAACATAAAACTCCATTTTCAGACAAAAACAAACAAACTACAAATGAAAAGATAAACAAAACAAAATTTAAAAACAAGATAACTAATATTTGTCTCCTTGCAGATATACACATTTCTTTCTCTGTATATAAATAGTAATATAAGATCTCATAATGAATACACAAATGCAGAACATAAAAATTTCAATTTTATAACATCTTTGTTTACATTTCAATCTTCCTATACATAAACTAAATACAAAAAATTATGGTTACAGTCTTCTGGCCCTTAAATGATCCTTTACTTGTTTTTTAAAACTTGATATATTAGACACTTTGGTAATCTCAGCTGGAAGGGAGTTCCAAGCAACCATTCCTCGATACAATACTGTATGTTGCATTGATTTTGTTCGGGCTCTTGGGACTTTAAAAAGACCTCGAGTGGAATGTCTAGTAGAGTAATTATGTGTGTTAGAGCTAAATGAAAGTTTCCTATACAAACAATCAGGTATTTTTAATTCATTCATATTTCTAACAAAAACCAGGAGTGAAGCTAAAAGTCTCTCCTCAACTTTCAACCAAGAGAGTTTAACATGCATGTTGTTTACATTAGACTTAATTGGACATTGAAGGGCAAGACGAGCTGCTCTGTTCTGAACCAGCTGCAACTTTCCTAGATCTTTCTTTGCAGCAGTTGACCATATCATTGGGCAGTAGTCAAGATGTGATAACACTAGAGTGTGCAGGACTTGTTTGGTTAGGCGTGGTGTTAAGAAAGCAGAGCATCTTTTTATAACAGAAATATTCCTCCCCATCTTTGCAACAAGAGAATCTATATGTCTTGTCCACAATAGTTTACAATCTAAGAGAACACCAAGAAGCTTTGTTTCCTCTACTTGTTCAACAACTACATTATTTAACATCAAATTCAACTGAGGCCTAGAGCTCAAGGAATGATTTGTACCAAATACAATGCCTTTAGTCTTTGACATATTTAGGAATAGTCTATTGTTGATTACCCATTCTAGTGCTATCTGCAACTCTTTGTTAAGTGTTGCACTTATTTCATTAATAGTAGGTGCACACATATATATTGTTGTATCATCTGCATACATGGACACATAAGCTTTTTTTTTTAAAAGCAAGAGGAAGATCATTAATAAAAATTGAAAATAATAAAGGGCCGAGCGAACTTCCTTGTGGAATTCCACAATCTAAATGATTTGTGTCAGAAAAACTTCCATTAAAAAAAACTCTTTGTGTTCTATGGGATACATAGTTTCCTATCCATGATAATGCAGATGGTGCAAAACCATAACATTCAAGTTTTTCCAATAATAATTTGTGATCAATGACATCAAAGGCAGCACTAAAATCTAACATCACAGCTCCCACAGTATTCCTCTGATCAATTTCCCTTAACCAATCATCCGTCATTTGTGTTAGTGCAGTGCATGTTGAGTGACCTACCCTATAAGCGTGCTGATACTTGCTTGTCAAATTGTTAACAGAGAAATAGCTCTGTATTTGGTCAAATACAATTTTTTCCAGTAGTTTGCTAAGAACAGGCAACAAACTAATAGGTCGGCTATTCGTGCAGGTGAAGGCAGCCCTAGCTTGCTTGGGCAAAGGTATAACTTTAGCTTCTTTCCAAATTCGAGGAAAAACATTACTTACAAGGCTTAAATTGAAAATGTGACATATAGGCATGGCAACTTGGTCAGCAACCATCCTCAGTAACTTTCCATCCAAGTTGTCAATACCAGGTGGTTTTTCATTATTGATGGACTGCAATATTTTCTCCACCTGTTCTACTGTCACTTTACACAATACAAAAGTGCAGGTCTTGTCTTTCATTATTCGGTCTGTTATACGTGAATTTGATGGATTACAACTTATTGTTGGTATTTCTTGCCGTAGTTTATACACTTTGTCAATAAAATGATCATTAAAATAATTAGCAATTTCAAAAGGTTTAGTAATAAAAGACCCATCCACCTCAATGAAAGATGGAGTTGAATTACTCTTTCTGCCCATGATGTCATTTAAGGCACTCCAGAGTTTTTACCATCATACTTTACATTATTTATTTTACTTTCATAATACAATTTCTTTTTTTTTTGTTCATTTTAGTCACATAATTCCGTATTTTACAATATGTTTGCCAATCAGATGTACATCCAGACCTGTTTGCCACTCGTTTTGCCTCATCTCTCTCAGCCATGGATTTTTTCAAGTCCTCATCAATCCAAAGGGCACTAACAGTTCTAACAGTCATTTTTCTTCACCGGTGCATGCTTATCAATAACTTGACTCAACAGTTTCATGAATACTTCAACTGCAGCATCTGGGTCCGTCATCTTACTCACATCAGACCAACAGATCTTTTTAACATCATCCATAAGACTCACAGCAGAATTGCTTATATGATCTCTTAAACACTATTTTAGGCCCTGCCTTTGGAACTTTGACTTTCCTAGATATTGCTACTAAATTATGATCACTAAATCCTATGGGAACCGATACAGTTTTTGAGCATAATTCTGCAGCATTGGTATAAATGTGATCAATGCATGTGGATGATAGACTTCTTGTGTTTTCCTTGAATACTCTGGTCGGTTGTTTAATGAGCTGAACCAGATTACAGGTGCTAGTTACATTTAAAGTTTTCTTTTTAGTGGGCAGCTTGATGAAAATAAATTAATATTCAGGTCTCCCAGGAGATAAATTTCATTATTCAAATCACATACTCTTTCAATATTTTCACACAAATTATCCAAATACTGACTCTTGGAACTTGGTGGCCTATAACAACATCCCACCAGCATAGGTTTTAAATGAGGCAGGTGAACCTGCAGCCACAATATTTCTACTACATTTGACATTAAGTCCTCTCTGAGTTTAACAGGAATGTGACTCTGAATATATATCGCTACTCCTCCCCCATAGGTGTCCCGGTCTCTTCTATAAATGTTATATCCATGTATTTCTACTACAGCATCATCAAATGAGTCGTCTAGATGGGTCTCAGAAATGGCCATAATATGAATGTTGTCTGATTTTAACAAATTATCCATGTCCTGAATTTTATTTCTAAGGCTACATATATTGAGATGGGCTATTTTTAGCCCTTTCCTAGGAAGTTTATAAGATGTCGACATTACATAGATAAAAACACACAAAACAAAAAGCAATGATATTCATGATTCAGTCACATGTAGTCAATGGTGTATACTTATGTGTGTATGTGTATGTGTGTGCATGCAGTGTAAAGTTAAGAGTTAAGAACCCACAGGCTTGGCTCTTTTTAATATCTCAGCCTTTTGTGAGGGAGGATGTACAATGAGTCTGTCATAGCGGATGTATGCGATGTTCCCTTTACCTCTTTCAACCTTCATGGCAGGGATCAGATCTTTCCGCTTCTGGCGTACGGCCTCCGTGTAGTCTTCATTTAGGAAGATGTTAGTTCCTTTTAGTTTATGTCCTCTATTCAGAATGGCCATCTTGTCCTTAAGTCTTAAGAATTTCACCACTATAGCCCTGGGTTTGTCACCTGAATTGGTTCCCATCCTGTGGGCTCGTTCCACCTCTATCCTCTTTTCATCCATCTGTAACTTTACCGCAATCATCTCCCGAACCTTTTCCTCAGATTCCTCCCAGCTCTCACGTGGGGACTCAGGAATGCCTTCTATAACTATATTGTTCCGTTTTGATTGGCCCTCAAGGTAGTCTGCTTTTCCAGTCATTGTTAGGGCTGATTCACACACTGTAGTGATGTCTGCTCGTGCGTCCTTGTTTTCCTTCTTTAACTCCCTGCAGGTGTCATGTAGGTCTTCCACTTCTTTTTGTGAAAACTGCAAACTGATCTTAAGGTCATGGACGTCTTTAATCATATCATCCATTCTCTTGTTAGTAGAATCAACCAAGATTTGGACGAAGCACTTGAAGTTGTTTTCTTGCTGTGTAAGCAACTGCATGTATACATCTTGTTGTTGTTTTAAAAGATCGCGTACCTGTGATAGACTTACACCGTCCTCTCCTTTCGGTTTAGGTGTCATGATGAACGTGAGGGATTTTTTCTTTTCGCCTGCCTCAATTTTCTTATTGACAGACCAACTAGATTATTGCTATCGCGACACCTAACAGCTAGTTAATGGAACGAAGGGAGGCCTTACAAACAGCAGAAACTGCAGTCTGGTGTCTGTCCGTTGCAGGTCCTTGGGCCTGACAGGTCCGACTCCGGTCCCCCAGAAGAGGCTGCTTTAAGGTGGTGCAAAGAGGCCATTGGCCTCCTCTCCTTTCTTTTACTAAATTATAAAAACTGGCTGTTCCACAGCAAACGCTTCTTTTAAATACATTCAAGAAAAGCGACCATATTTTCCTTTAATTGGGAATAAACCACTAGTGTCCTTTGCAGCTCTGTGTCCCACAATCCAATTCATGCTCTTTACTTATTCCCTCTGCCCATTCAGCACCTCAGTCTGCTGGTTGACCCACTACAATCTGTCAGCACCCAGACTGGTGCTGAGACAACAACAGGAAAAGAAGTGTGCTACACTTGCGCGACAATTGCTGTGGGCAAATACGGTAACCTTGAGATGGATGTTTCGCTCTCTCATGTACTGTATTTCCCAGTTTCCCAGTTTTTCTCACCTTTGGTGACCGTTCAAAGGTTTTTCTACAATATATAATTTTGCCTTTTATCTTTGTGCACAAAGCTGTTATTATAAAAGTGGAACATTTGTTTTAGCACTAGCCATATTATGATTCCCCTGCATGTCTCCAGAGCCAGGTGGCCCTTTCACTACTCCTTTTGTGGCTAACTTTGCATCAGGCTCTACTACCCCGCTGTGAATAACAAGCACAGCCTCTGTAGGCCGAGGGGAAGGACCTGGCGATGACATCTCATTTGGGGGAGAGGTGCAGGTTCAGCCCATTAGCTTCAGTCCTCTGAAAGCTACACCATCTTAGGCTGTGTCTTTCAAAAGTCCCTGAAATAGGACACAGCTTAGGACTCACCCTAAGTAACCCAAACTCACCCTGATATGCTCTGCCTGACTTACACCGACAAACCCACAAAGTATCAAATCAATCCCATATAGTAGATCTTGTTCAGAGGAAAAGCATTGCTGCACTGACCTCTACTGATTGAATGGTATAAAAAATGGTACATGCCTCTTTGCACTCAAGTGAATGTGCAGGTGTGGCTGTTTTCTTTTATACTATACAGATGTGTGGATATAACGTTAAAAAAGCTTAAGTAATCAACATTTCTACATCAACATTGGATGAAATGAGTATTTGTAGTTGTAGTTTTGCTTGCAGAAGTATCATCATCAGTCCAGTTCCCCTTAGCTAGCTGGTTTTTTTAACCTCATTTCCAGCAGCAGGCAGCTGTGATAAAGACACAGTACACTACCTGCTCAGCACCAAACAGCAGGCAGACACACTTGGAGACTAGCTGGTGAACATAGTGGAGCATTTAGCAACTAAAGAGCAAGATATTTTCCACAAGAGTTGGTGGAATCCAGTCTATATCGACAACGTTTCATCTACGTGATGGCTCCGGTGCAGCTGGAAAATCCGCCAGATGACCCTCATTTTTGGCCAGTTGTCCCTAACCTTCCGCTTTGTTTGTGTTGGCTTTTTAAACTCTGGTGGATTTATGAGGACTATGGTTAACTGCTCCTATCTCTGCAGGGTAAATCCAGACAGCTAGCTAGACTATCTGTCCAATCTGAGTTTTCTGTTGCACGATTAAAACAACTTTTAAAAGTACACACGTTCCACCAAAAAAAGTTCCTTCCCAAGGCTATTTTGCAGAGGCACCGTTATTGCCCAATTGACAATTTTGATTGGTTTAAAGAAATGCCAATAAATCAGAGCATGTTTTCTCCTATCCCAGAATGCTGTGTGGACTAGCCAGACCTTTCTCCGCAGCGCTGTGGAACGTCTGGCAATGCAAGACTAGTGGAGTCCAAACCAGCTAAAAGGAGAATGAATATTGGAATATTGAATGCTAATTTTGCTCTTTGTTTGCTAGATGTACATAGGCAAATGTGTGCTGACACCCCAGTTATCCAAATGAAGTGCACTTCAGCTTGATTCTGAATATGTAAACATCAAATTGTGGCAACCACAAACGCACGTTTCCAGGATAAATTGTAGCAGTGTCAGTAAGTCACAGCAGAGGTATCAGGTGGTCAGACACACGAATCTTGAAAAACTAAGTTATTGCTGCTTGAATGTGCCCAGGTGAGATCTAGTGTCTGGTTTTAAACCCGTTCCACAACATGAAATTAGATCAAACAATGTTCTTGTTTGACATGCAGGGCTGCACAATGCATTGTGGAGATTTGGAAGGTGTTTTTGTTGAGCAATCTGCAAGTCTCTGCAAACTACATTCACCCATTACGTGATTTGTACATTTTTGCAGGTATAATTCCTGAGTTGGTCTGATGAACAACTGACCACACCCAACAGCAGCTGACTTGACATGAAAGTATATAGTGTCTTATACTGTCTGACTTGACATTAAAGTAGGGCTGGGCGATATGGAGAAAATCAAATATCACAATATTGTTGACTAAATACCTCTATCGCTACAATGTAGGGTTGACTATTGGTGCTTTTACAAAATATTTACACAATGAGATTTGTGATAAATAATCATCAGTAATGTGGATATAATGACTAAGTGGGTAAAGGCAAATAATAGAACAGCGAGAACGGTCTGGTAAGTTCCCGAAAATTACTGTACTGTAATGCAGCCTGATGTCATTTTAAAACCAGGAAAAGACAAAACTTATGTCATATTACGATTTTACGACATCCAAAATCGTTGATATCTAGTCTCATGTCACAATATCGATTTACATTGATATATTGCGCAGCCCTACATTAAAGTATAGCGCATAGATGCTCCAACACAGTGTGTAAGCACATGCATTCACTGCAAGTTGGTAGCAGAATAACTAGGTGCAGTTGTTCTAACTCTTATGCTGTTACTATTCTGCTGTGTAATTGCAAAGCCGTTGTGCTGTACATCATTTGACAGCAGATGTTATCCACAAGCGGTAGGAACAGCAGAAGTAACACATTTACCATTCGTGCTCACGACCACAAAGTCCTGTGAGCTGGATTTTTGATTTGTACTTGTCCTCTCACAATGCAAGCACAGTGCCACAGTTAAAAAACAACATGCATTATGTACCACAGATGATAGTTAGTATTAACACATGCAAATGGTTTGAAACCTTACTTAACACTTTTCAACATTACATATATTATTTATTTCAAGCTAAGGCTTTACTAGTCTAAATTGAAACCAAACCTGCAGACACCAGCTGTGCAGTGAACACAGCACTTCCCCTTTCTTCGCAAATAGAGAGTAAGCATGGCTCTACCTCTGGTCAAAATAACAAATGCAGCTTTTAATCCTGCACACACAAGACAGAGAGGAGTCAACCACAGGGGCCCAGCAGCTCTTTCATACGAAGCAGAACGATCCGCATACACTTAAGCTGTAGCTGCAGGCACATTTAGAAACGGCTGTTACAGACAAACTTGCTGTTTTTATTATCAACTAAGAGGTAAGTTGTGAAATGATACAACCGGTATACTGTAGTTACACTCATTGTAACTACAGTATACAATGAGAGTGTTATGTTTTCCTCAAGATATTGTGCGGAATACTGCTGCTGTTAAATATTTTGTTGACCTAGTTGTTGCTTTTGCATGAATGTTAACATAATGTTTTATTGTCTGCATCTTAAAAATTGTAATTAAATGTGTAGGTCTCCCTGTGTAGTGGAAGTTTTTTTAATTTATTTTTTTAAAGTGGACCCTTTTGCAGTTTTTCCATCATTTTGTATTTAATTATGATGTTCAAATACTTCAATTTGGTGACGTTTTATGCACTACTTTGTGCTGGATCTTAACGAGCATACTTTTTGATGCACCGGAATTATTTACTACAATGTTGGCAAATTGCTTACCAAGATCATATACCACCTATTTTAGTCCAAATGCACGCACGCATCAAACATTTTGTTATGAGTGCATAAAGTTAGTTGGGTAGACTGTTGATACATTAGACGTTAGATTGTTACATGCCAGATAACACATTCACAAAAGTGGTGCTTTTAACAAGATTAGGGCTTCGGTTTGGTTTAGATCATATTTATTTGAGAGGGATTAAAATCATTGGTTGTCGTTATTTTTAGGGATGTCCCGATCAGCTTTTTTGACTCCCGATCCAATCCTGATCTTTTAAATATTAAATATCTGCCGATACCGAGTCCCGATCCGATACTTGTAGTTGCTCAGATAATAGAGCAGCTGTTTGTTTTGTTTTTTTACAAAAATAACTAAGTAAACAAAGTAACTAAAATATGTGTTAAGCTTATGTAGCAGCAGGGGCGTCAGACTGGGGGTAAAACCAATACTGATTACCAGGGCCCAAGGGGAGAGAGGGCCCTTGAAAAGTCTGGAATACATTTTATTTCACCTGCATATTTTAATTTCCTAATTACATTTCATAATGCATGTCAGATGGAATGTAAAGTTAGTGTATTGGCTGAATAACTTGATTGATTGACTAACTACATTTTGTATACAAAAAAAGTAAGGTCTCGCCCATCCCTTGCTAATGTCCATCTGTACGCATTTTGTTTACGTTAGATCAGTTGAGCATCTGGTGGAGCGCAAACTTCTGCTGTAGAAATGTCTCTCAAAGAAAGTCAAATCATACTACCAAAAAAGAAAGGAAAAACAGGAAGAGAGAAAACAAAAGGAGGGGAAACAATTAGTAACTGACTTCTTTTCAATGAAAGGTGAGCACAAACTAGAAAACGAAATCCATGTTGCTAAACTGCTTAAATATCTCCGTGAAAGTGTTAGTGCTAAAAACAGACTGAGACAACCCATATAAAGAGCAGAACATACACTTTCAAATGATAATTTGGTTATACATGTAATCTGAGGTAAAGGCTAAATAAATAAACTACACTAGCAATGCTGTTTGCATACAACACACCATTGTAATAGCCTAATTTAAAACCTGTTTAATTTTAAATGAATAGAAACTGTCACACCAAGGAGTGGAGTAGCAACAGACCCTTCATCCTCCTCTTTGGATTTGAGATAAGGTGAGCTTATATCAAACCACGTTTAGCCATTTTGACTGAAAGGTGTTAAGTAACACTAACATGTTAGTGTGTTTTATTAGGTTACAATTAGGATAAGGGGTTAATATCAAATGTATCCTTCATAGAGAAAGATGATAGAGAACATCTGATTGAGGATGATGGGAGTGAAGACAGCAGGTAGCTCTGAGCACAGTGTGGAAATGAGAGATGAGGAACTGGAAAGTAGGCAGAGCAGTGCAGACCAGTTTTTGCCAGAGGATCAAGGACTTTGGCCAGATAAATTAACAGATGATCAGAGAGACACCATAGTATGCAGGCTGGCAAGTAAAGGTACAGAGAAAACAAACAAAATGTAGTAGTAACCACAGTAAAGTAGGCTAGAGAATGTTGAGAAAGGTTTGAAATGTGTGTTATCAGGCTACTCTAAGCATTACAGTTAAAAGTTATTACCCTATAAACATCTAGGCCTCCAGATTCATGTGTACATTGAATTGAATTTCTGAATTGTCTTTTTGTAATAGATCACCTGGACATGGCACACGGCAAAGAGATGCGGCTCTGGTTTTGTTTTACGTTGGTGTTGTCAGTCGTTCTGACCTCAGCTCTGAAGACCCTTGACTCGGACAAAGAGCTGCAGGACAGCGGGTTCGGTCAACCACCGCCTCGCCACGGCCTCAAGTTGCTGGTGTGGTACATTCAGGACTGCCTGGATAACAACATGGTGGCTCTGTGTGATCCCACTCGAGGAGAGTACGGATTTCATGCGTTTCGGAACCGAGGGCCCAGGCGTCTGCTTCCAGTGATAAAGGACAAAAGGCAATACAGCTACTACACCATTGGAAACCTCCACGCTCCTCATGCCGAGGACCTGCCCTATGAAGTCAAGAAGTACTACAACCGCAGTGACCCTGAAAGCAACAAGGACAGAGTTTTGGTGAAATACAACAGAAACAACAAACACATCGAAAACATCTACGCATCTGCACATTATAAGCCCAAAGAGACGTACATAATTGGCCCCAATCTTCTTGCCTCTCTTCGAAAGCCAACAGCCCACATTAGCATAGAAATGTGATGCACTTCTGATGATAAATCGTTCTGTGGCAAGTTTAATAGCTCTGTGATTCTTTAAAAAAAAAAAAAGTGATGGAATTACAAACAATCTTGATTGACATATTTGGCTGCTGCTTTTCTTTGTAGTGCCAGACTGCTTTGATGAGCTTTTTTAAGGCTTGAATATGAGTCAGGAAAATAAACCTGCACAGCCCTCCTGCTTGTAGAATCTACAGTGAATGCTTTGGAGAAAGGTTCTTTGACTAATAAAAAACAAATGTTCAAATGTGCTGCTCTAGAATATTTTTTCTTCTATACATTTGTGTGTGTGTGTGTGTGTGTGTGTGTGTGTGTGTGTGTGTGTGTGTGTGCGGGTGCGCATGTGTCACATCAAATTGCTGAGGTCTGGGAACACAGCGGCATCATATCAATTAAGAGTGTACGATATAGCAACTCAGTATCGTTTTTGCAAATCACGTTGTGCAATATCAGTATAGAAAATGGGTAGCACTTTATAATAACTATCCATAATTCATCATTTATTAAGCATTAGTTAACTATTAGTTAATGGTTTGTTCATTATTACTTATTAATAGTTCATACATAGTTCATCATGAGTAAAGTATTTGTTCACACAAATATAAATGGTTTGTTCATAGTAAATAAGCCAATTAGTTAATGGTTTGTTCATCATTATTAATTAATTGTTCTTACATACTTCATCATCAGTAAAGCATTTATTCACATAGTTATAAATGGTTTGTTCATAGTAAATAAGCCTATCTTGAAAAATATGTTTGTAAGTACATGATTTATACTTAACAAATAATGAAACAACCATTTGGTAATGAAATAATTTTCCCATTATAAACCAGTTACTAACTATTGCTAAATGCTTTGTTCATCATTTGTAAAGCACTGCTCCTATGTTAATTCTCATGAATGAAGCATTTGTATACACACTCATAAATGGTTTGTTCATAGTAAATAAGGCTCTCGGAAGTTATGTTCATAAATAGAAGTTTGACACTTTCTAAGTATTGCAAAAACCATTAGTAAATTAAATAATTTTCCCTTTATAAACTATCTACAAACTACTAGTAATTTATTTGTTTATCATTTGTAAAGTACACATTAATTACATTCATTCTAATCAGTAAAGCATTTTAAATACAGTTAGTAAATGGTTGGTCCATAGTAAGTCAGCCCATGTAAAAGGTTTATCAGTATATTTTGTCATAATTCCTACATGATGCATTAACCATTTGTAAATTAAGTAATGTTACCATTATCAACTAGGTACTCAGGAACGTAAACGGTTGTTTATAACTAGGAAGTTAATGATTAACTGACTATCTAGACCTACATTTGTTCATGTCTTAAATAAAATGTTATGATTTAGAAAAAGGCCTAAATTAATAGCTGGGGTGTTAACACATCTGTTACAAATACTTACCAATAATGTAATCCATGATTAACTCATGAGTTACTACTGGTTAGTTAAGTATACTGTGTGAGCCCATCTAAAGTGAGTAATTTCTATGCTTTACAAACCATTTATAAATGAGTTCCAAAGGCTAACAGAACCTGGACACACACATGTATTGTTCTATTTGGACATGCCTTCAGAAATATGCCTACGGATAGTTAGTGTAAATACATCTTTAACAAGCACTTACCAACACATCAATCCATGATTAACTCATGAGTTACTACTGGTTAGTTAAGTATACTGTGTGAGCCCATCTAAAGTGAGCACTTTCTATGCTTTACAAAGCATTTATAAATGAGTTGCAAAGGCTAGCAGATACAACAGAAACACAAGTAAAAAAAAGTATTTGTAACCCTTATTACGATGTTGTAAGAATGTACATTTATGAAATAGCTCGTAGTAGTGTTATGTAGTTGATATCAATGTGAATTTGGACCAGAACCAGAAGAAAACTAGATTGTTAAGAGCCAGAGAATTGATTATCAATAAAGAGACTAGGAAACCAGGATAAAGTTTGAGAAGTGTCTTAATATACACAGAAACATGGCATACACATAAACAGATAAAACACAGGTATGAAAAATAACAACTAAAATTAAAGCTGCGAGCAGCGATGGTCGGGCCCTCGCGCCTCTGCGCGCGTCTGGGTTACCGGCGGACGCCGCTCCTTGCGACCGCGCATTTGCGCAGATGCCGCGAATCGTCAACAATGAAAAGGGAACTTCCCGACGAGTACAACGATAGATCACACAAGACTCTACGTCATACGGTTCATTAGCTGTGAAAAGGGGCGTGGCAAAAGCGTAGGGGGCGGGTCAAACCATCACCAATTAAAAAGGAAGTCTGTGCTGAGTTCAATGATACCTCACACAAGACTCTACCTTAAACGGTTCAATTTGTATAAAAGGGGGCGTGGCCTGAGTAAGTGGGCGTGGTCATATTATAGGGGGCGGCTCAGTATCACACGTAGACCACACATTCTGAGTTTCATGCAAATCGGATGATGTTTGTCATATAAGGCAGATTTCCTGTTGCCAGCGGGGGGCGCTATGACCAAAAGTCAATTTTGGCCTGTAGGTGTCCTCAGGCCTGGATCCTTGTCAATTGTGAGAAATTTCGGGCAGACACGACAACGTACACTCAAGTTACAACAACTTCTTTGTTCATCGCTGAACACGTCACACGGTTCATCAGCTGTGAAAGGGGGCGTGGCTAAAGCATAGGGGGCGGGCCAAACCAACACCAATTAAAAAGGAACTCTCTGCTGAGTTCATTGATACCTCACACAAAGGTCAACCTTATGACCAAAAGTCAATTTTGGCCTGTAGGTGTCCTCAGGCCTGGACCCTTGTGATTCGTACACTCAAGTTGCCTGTTTAGGCAAGAAAGAAAAATATCACCATCGAGCCATCGAGCAGCGATGGACGGGCCCTCGCGCCTCTGCGGACGCCGCTCCTTGCGACCGTGCATTCGCACGGCACTCAGACGCCGCGAATCGTCAACAATGAAAAGGGAACTCCCCGCCGAGTTCAACAATAGCTCACACAAGACTCTACGTCATACGGTTCATTAGCTGTGAAAGGGGGCGTGGCTAAAGCGTAGGGGGCGGGTCCAACCATCACCAATTAAAAATAAAGCCTCTGCTGAGATGAATGATACCTCACACAAGACTCTACCTTAAATGGGTCAGCATGTATGAAAGGGGGCGTGGCTTAAACATAGGGGGCGGGTCAAACCATCACCAATGAAGAAGGATGTCTCTGCTGAGTTCAATGATACCTCACACAAGGGTATACCTTAAACGGTTCAAATGTTATGAAAGGAGGCGTGGCTTATGTATAGGGGGCGGGCCAAACCATCACCAATAAAGAAGGAACTACCAAACAATTGTGAGAAATTTCGGGCAGATACGACAACGTACACTCAAGTTACAACTTCTTTGTTCATTTCTAAACACTCAAAATGGCCGCCACGCCACGCCCACACCGTCTGACAAAAAGTTTTTCTTTTAATAACTTTTCATCGTTAAGGTGTTGGGATGGTACAGACCAAGTTTGAAGTCCATCGGATGAAATTTGTAGGAGGAGTTCGTTAAAGTATAGCACCTTGACTTTTAGGCCTACTTCCTGTTGCCACTAGGGGGCGCTATGACTTTCAGTAAATATCGGCCTTTATTTGTCCTCAGGGTTGGACTCTTATGAATCCTGAAAAGTTTCGAGGTAATCGGAAAACGTACACTCGAGTTACACCCACTTCCTGTTTTGGCGGCAAAACGCACAAAATGGCCGCCCCGCCACGGCCACGCCCTATGACGAAAAGTTTTTCTTTTAACAACTTTTCATCTTTAACGTCTTAAGATGGCACAGACCGAGTTTGAAGTTGATCGGATGAAGTCTCTAGCAGGAGTTCGTTAAAGTACGACATGTGGAAATGGCCAAAATCGCACAAATTTCGAACTTTGAAATCAAAATGGCGGACTTCCTGTTGGGTTTAGGGTATGGCTCTATTAAGTGTTTTGTACATCTTGACATGTTACATATGTGTACCAAGTTTCGTGAGTCTACGTTAAACGCACTGCAGGGGCTACATTTTCTTGGGGGCGGGGCTTGAGCATAGGGGGCGGGTCAAACCATCACCAATGAAGAAAGAAGTCTATGCTGAGTTCAATGATACCTCACATAAGGGTATACCTTAAAAAGTTCAAATTGTATGAAAGAGGGCGGGGCTTAAGCCTAGGGGGCGGGTCAAACCATGACCAATTAAAAACAAAGTCTCTGCTGAGATCAATGACACCTCACACAAGACTCTACCTTAAACGGTTCAAATGTTATGAAAGGGGGCGTGGCCTGAGTAAGTGGGCGTGGCCATATTATAGGGGGCGGCTCAGTATCACACGTAGACCACACACTCTGAGTTTCATGCAAATCGGATGATGTTTGTCATATAAGGCAGATTTCCTGTTGCCAGCGGGGGGCGCTATGACCAAAAGTCAATTTTGGCCTGTAGGTGTCCTTAGGCCTGGACCCTTGTCAATTGTGAGAAATTTCGGGCCGACACGACAACGTACACTCAAGTTACAACAACTTCTTTGTTCATCGCTGAACACTCAAAATGGTTGCCACGCCACGTCCACACCGTCTGACGAAAAGTTTTTCTTTTAATAAATTTTCATCGTTAAGGTGTTGGGATGGTACAGACCAAGTTTGAAGTCCATCGGATGAAATCTCTAGGAGGAGTTCGTTAAAGTATAGCAACTTGACTTTTAGGCCTACTTCCTGTTGCCACTAGGGGGCGCTATGACTTTCAGTAAATATCGGCCTAGGGGGCGGGTCCAACCATCACCAATTAAAAATGAAGCCTCTGCTGAGATGAATGATACCTCACAAAAGACTCTACCTTAAATGGGTCAGCATGTATGAAAGGGGCGTGGCTTAAACATAGGGGGCGGGCCAAACCATCACCAATGAAGAAGGAAGTCTTTGCTGAGTTCAATGACACCTCACACAAGACTCTACCTTAAACGGTTCAAATTTTATGAAAGGGGGCGTGGCCTGAGTACGCACTGCAGGGTCTCAATTTTCTTAACTTTCTAGGGGGCGCTAGCGAGCCATTTTTGTGCGCCTATTCCCGAAACCCTTAAAATACGTAAATATTCAACAGACTTGATGCGACCGCCAAATTTGGTGAGTTTTTGAATATATTAAGCCCCTCAAAAAGCCAATTCATTTGACGGGAAAATAATAATAATTCCTTCAGTTTCAATAGGGCCTTCGCCGCTGTCGGCGCTCGGGCCCTAATAATAATTCCTTCAGTTTCAATTGGCCTTCTCCACGTCCTCCACCTTCTCCACCTGTAGATAAGGCCAAATCAGTTCTCTCAATTACTATACGCGTTTAACTTTACATATCTATCAAGATAACATTACGTGTATTTGTATGTGATATAGGCCTAATACTTTACCCTTGGTAGTATAGCATATGAATTTCCATGAACACAATTCGAAAATGCACGAGACATAAAGGCTTCTGCTATCGGTTGATAACTCAAACTTGCCGAGAACCTAGATACCCGTTTGATTACATGACTCAGGCACGGTTTTGGTCTTGTTCAGTAGTCTGGTGCACAGTCTCCTGGTGACAGCCTACCTATCACGTAACAAACATTTAACTTAACATAACTACTAAGATAACATGACGTGCATTTGTATGTGATATCCATCAATAATGTAATCTATTAATTTGTATGTACACAATCATCTAAGATGCACGAGAAATAAAGGCTTCTGCTATCGGTTGATAAGTCAAACTTGCCGAGAACCTTGACACCCGTTTGAATATAGATTTGTGCAGTAGCCTACCCTCGGTTACGGTCCTTACGGTCTGTTCAGTAGCCTGGTGCGTCTCCTTGTGACAGCCTAGCCTAGCTACCACGTAGCAACATTCACTTCTCTAACATTTAACTTAACATAACTACCAAAATAACATTCGTGTATTTGTATGTGATGTACTGTACTTCCCCATCGATAATGTGTGAATTGCCGTGAACACAATCCTCTAAGATGCACCAGAAACAAGGCTTGGTTAATAACTCAAACTTGCATAGAACCAAGACACCGCTTGATTACATTAGAGTTGAGCGGCCGGCCGGTTGCACGGTTACATTAGAGTCGAGCGGGCCGGCCGGTTGCACGGTTACATTAGAGTCGAGCGGGCCGGCCGGTTGCACGGTTACATTAGAGTCGAGAGGCCGGCCGGTTGCACGGTTACATTAGAGTCGAGCGGCCGGCCGGTTGCACGGTTACATTAGACTCGAGCGGGCAGGCCGGTTGCACGGTTACATTAGAGTCGAGCGGCCGGCCGGTTGCACGGTTACATTAGACTCGAGCAGCCGGCCGGTTGCACGGTTACATTCGGTCTCGTTCGGGTCTAGGCATTAGTAGCTCATTTCCTGATTGATTCTAGCACCACCACTCCAGTCCAGTGGAGGCGCTAATGAGCTAGATTACAACACACAAAGTAGCAGAAGAATACCAGCTACACAACGGCCAACCATTGACATATATATATATAATGCCAACGGCACGAATGAAGTAAAAGAAAAAAACAGGAGTGAGTCGATTCATTGACGTATGACACTCGATTCTCCCGGCTCAGTGACACGAGTCGGGTTAATTAACCGGCTCTTCGGTCAGTTCGTCAACACTACCCTTTAGGCGCTGCATCGTAACGTCGTATGAGCCTGTTGTTATTCACTCGGTAAGAGAAAAAGAACAACATTTAGTGAATTAAATCCTATCTAATACTGGCTATGCTTTGTTGTGAATAGAAGGAAAGAGAGCTGTGCCTGAATCCACTGTTGTCACGGAGTTAAAGGCAGTGAATTCCATTAAAATGGTGACTCATTCCTTAACACTAGGTTCGCTAGCATTCATGCTAATCGGTGCTAATCATGGATGTATTAACAGAACGTTGCTAATACTGTCTATTGCTAATAGTGCAAAGCTAACGGGTTAGCTAAGGTGCTGTATTCATATGCTAATAGGGTAATTAGCCACAAAAGGCTAGCGGAGTACTGCATATTGCCTGTGAAAAGGCTAATGATTCTATCTATTGGTTATGGAAAGTAATGTTGCTTTTCAACACTACTGCTAGCTGTGGGTATTTTGTTGAATGAATGTTGGTACAAGTTGTGTGTTTAATTGTTTAACTGGAGTTTATGGAGAAGTAACTCAAAGAGGCTAATTTTTAGTGTATTCTTTCTACTGTTACCTGTGCAGGGAGGGGTAAATAAGCATGCACGTCTTAATTTCTCTAAATTACAACACTGTAGCTTAAGTTAATAGTGGTAATGTTACTAATGTAGGTTCCATAAAACTTGAGTTAGAAATTTATTTTTTGTATAAAGGTTACCTATTAATATAAATGTACTTTTGATACCTGAAAGGGATTTATATACTTTTGATACTTAAGAGAAGAAATTTAAGAACGGTTGTACAACTGAATAGAGATTTAGATATTTCAGGGATATTTGTGGGTTAACTGAAATATCACCTCATTTTATTTTCATTGTAGCCTAAGCAATTGATTTTATTACTGAATAGTAATTGAGACAACTGATTTGGCCTTATCTACAGGTGGTGGAGGTGGAGATTAGAGAAGCGCTACGCACGGGAGTTCCGGTCCAGAGAGGGATATTGGATCACATTGATTCTTCAGATCCCAGAGTCTTCCAGGGGTTACAGATTCCCAGTTCAGTGGGCTGGGTGGCGAGCTACAGGATCAAAAATCAGAACTTATACGGATTGCCCTGGATTCCTTCTTCATGGTGGTAGGACAAACAGAAACCAAACTCATATGGGCCCCAACGTTGAACATCTCTGAACTCTTGTCATCAAAGAACAATTGAGCTCATAGAACTGAAAAGGGTTTATTTTATGAGCGAACTTTATTATTTTAGTTGTTATTTTTCATACTTGTGTTTTATCTGTATACGTGTATGCCATGTTTCTGTGTATATTAATACACTTCTCAAACTTTATCCTGTTTTCCTAAGTCTCTTTATTGATGTTCAATTCTCTGGCTCTTAATCTAGTTTTCTTCTGGTTCTGTTCCAAATTCACATTGATATCAACTACATAACACTACTACGAGCTATTTCATAAATGTTCATTCTTACAACATCGTAATAAGGGTTACAAATACTTTTTTTACTTGTGTTTCTGTTGTATCTGCTAGCCTTTGCAACTCATTTATAAATGCTTTGTAAAGCATAGCAAGTCCTCACTTTAGATGGGCTCACATCATGTAGTCAACTAATAAGTAGTAACTCATGAGTTAATCATGATGTGTTGATAAGTGCTTGTTAAAGATGCATTAACACACTAACTATCCGTAGGCATATTTCTGAAGGCATGTCCAAATAGAATACATGTGTGTCCAGGTTCTGTTAGCCTTTGGAACTCATTTATAAATGCTTTGTAAAGCATAGAAAGTGCTCACTTTAGATGGGCTCACACAGCACAGCTCACACTTAACTAACCAGTAGTAACTCATGAGTTAATCATGGATTACATTATTGCTAAGTATTTGTAACAGATGTGTTAACACCCCAGCTATTAGTTTAGGCCTTTTTCTAAATCATAACATTTTATTTAAGACATGAACAAATGTAGGTCTAGATAGTCTGTTAATCATTAACTTCCTAGTTTTAAACAACCTTTTACGTTCCTGAGTAAAATTACTTAATTTACAAATGGTTAATGCATCATGTAGGAATTATTAAAAAATATACTGATAAACCTTTTACATGGGCTTACTTACTATGGACCAACCATTTACTAACTGCATTTACAAATGCTTTACTGATTAGAATGAATGTAGAAACTATGCTTTACAAATGATAAACAAATAAATTACTACTAGTTTGTAGATAGTTTATAAAGGGAAAATTATTTAATTTACTAATGGTTTTTGCAATAATCTATTTATGAACATAACTTCCGAGAGCCTTATTTACTATAAACAAACCATTTATGAGTGTGTATACAAATGCTTCATTCATGAGAATTAACATAGGAGCAGTGCTTTACAAATGATGAACAAAGCATTTAGCAATAGTTAGTAACTGGTTTATAATGGGAAAATTATTTCATTTCCAAATGGTTGTTTCATTATTTGTTAAGTATAAATCATGTACTTACAAACATATTTTTCAAGATAGGCTTATTTACTATGAACAAACCATTTATAACTATGTGAATAAATGCTTTACTGATGATGAATTATGTAAGAACAATTAATAATGATGAACAAACCATTAACTAATAGGCTTATTTACTATGAACAAACCATTTATAATTGTGTGAACAAATACTTTACTCATGATGAACTATGTATGAACAATTAATAAGTAATAATGAACAAACCATTAACTAATAGTTAACTCATGCTTAATAAATGATGAATTATGGATAGTTATTATAAAGTGCTACCAGAAAAGGTCCCGAAAAGTATGCAATATTGCATTTATTTTGTGGAGAGATGCGCCGCTGGCTGTGTGTTGTGATCAATTTAGAGCCCGCATATTTCATTGGCCAGTTGCCCTGTCACATGTGCACACAGCGTGAGTGAAGAGGGAGATAGCAACAGTGAAAGAAGCAAGAAGCGAAAGGACAGAAAGAGAGAGTGGGAAGAGAGTGTGTGGAGCGAAAGGAAAGAAGAGACAGAAAAGTAAGAACATGAGTTTGGCTCAGGGACACAACGGAATTATGGAGATTGAAGAGGAAACGTTAGTAGCCAAAAAATAATGCCTCCTCGCCAGCGTGGAAGTACTAGTAGTATCGCTATATCCATGCTCAATATCGCAATATCACATTGTGTCAGTATCGTGCAACCTTAATATCAATTGTGTCCATGGGTCAAGAAACATGAGCAGTCAGACAACCATACACATTGCAAACAAGCCAATGGCTTATCCAGATATGCTTGCACTTTTGTTTTGGAGCAACACAGTCTCACTCCCTACTCGTCAAATGTATGACGCATGGTCAAGGACCCTGGCGTCAAGTTTCAACGAAATAGGGGTACCCTTGACGTTATTTTTCGACGAGGGGGGTCCGTCAGATAGACATTCATGTTATTCCCTCACCGTCGGATATCGACGAAAGAAAAAAAACACGCCCCCGCCCCTTAACTCGAAATCTGTGACAGTTATTGGTATTTTTAGCCCAATAACCGCTGTTTTAATCAACAATATTCACGAGATAGTATCATGGTTTATATGTATTTCTTTTTATGTTATTATTTCGGCATATTTCGGCCAGGGAAGCTGGATTGCTTTTTTGTTGATTTATATTTTTTAAACTATAATGCTACATCTATCAACATTTATTTAGATGTTATCATTGTATTCATTTCTTTACTTTAATAATATTATTTCGGTCTTATTACCGGTGAAATATTACAGTATATGCTGTAATATAGAACATTACGATATGATCCGAGCAGGAAGCATTCAAAGCCGATAGGCCTATCCCCCAATGCAATGCGGCCATTCATTTCAAAGAATCGGGCAGCGATCAGCTGGTCTTTAACGCCAGGATCGCTTCAATATACATATATACAGTCAGTGATTGTGTCACCAGCAACAACACGTTGCTCAGTTTTGTTCCAGTAAGTTATGAACCATAATAACGTTTAAACGAATCCGCGGAAAACTCCGGAAGTGACGTAGTACGTCCCGCTCAGCGGATACGAAGATAAAAATATATAATATTCGTAATATTGATGTTTTTTTCTAACGTTGTATGTTTTTCCAGACCCACAATACAGAGATCTTCCCTCTCAGGGGGACATGAGGGAGGGAAGCATGGTCATTCAAAAATACTACCAGCTTTCTACTGATACAAAGCTTAATGCTAATCGGTGAAGTTTCCCTTTAAGAAGAATCCGGTCCCGGAGAGTGACTAACTCTAGAATCCATATGCGCGGTTTGTATTTCTGTGGCAGTAGGCTGCATATCTAGCAGTTATCACCTGTGTTATGCTGCTGTTGATTTGTCTATAGACTAAATACGGTATTGGCTGTGTACTGACTGTAAGTCTTATTGCTCCACTAAGAGCATACTGGTGCTATTTTTCTTTTGGTCAGTCTCTGCCGATGAGGACGTTCTGACTCTGGAGAATGTAGTGCTTTTAAACCAGTTTTTTTTTTTTTTTTTTTTTTAAAGAATCCATGGCTCCTTTTTCTGTTTATTACTTGAAGTATTTATTTTTATTTGGGACAGCCCATATTCACACTCCAGGTCGTTTAACAGTATGGTTTATTTTCAACGTGGGGTGAGGTAGCTCACATCATTGTCTGGATGCTTCTGCTAGGTGAGGAGGAAGGTGGGGTGTTCTGTTTCCATGTGGGGGGATTGTTAGTCCATGTAGTTTTTCCCGGATAATGGGTTGGCACCTAGGTTATTTTTCAAATGTATTGAGTGTATCACACTTTTTTTTCTCTTCTTTTTTTTCTTTCCCCTTCTCACGCGTTTTTTTTGTTACATACTGAATTCTTTGTCTTTCAATGACCCAGGTTAAGAGTACACTATCCAGTGTGGGTGGAGATGTTAGGTTTGTGAGTTTAAACTGTATAATCGTAATAATCCAATCAAGCACAGTAAAGTATTGCACTACTTACACCGCCTCAATGCTCATATAATATACTTGAAGGAAACCCATTTAAAAGAGACAGATGAGACAGACTGAGGAGGAGCTGGGTCGGGAAAATATACCATTCCTCATTTTCCAGTAAATCTAGAGGAGTTGCTATTCTTTTACATAAATATATTCCTTTTGTCCATGTCAAGACAATCTCTGATTCTGCTGGTAGGTTTATAGCTTGTCATGGGACACATTTTCGATGTAAAGGTGACTCTTGCTAATGTTTATGCACCCAACTGGGACAACGAGTCCTTTTTTAGACAGGTTTTCTCAATGCTACCGGACTTGTCCATGTATGATTTAATCTTAGGAGGGGACTTCAACTGCTGGCTGAATCCTTCCTTAGAACGTTCTTCCTCAACCTCGGCTGCTCTGTCCAAATCGTCCAAAGTAATTCAATCCTTTATGAATGAGTTTAATGTTGTTGATCCTTGGCGTTTTTTTAATCCGGATAAAAGGGAATACTCATTTTTCCTCACATGTTCCCCGTACCTACACACAAATTGACTTCTTTTTAGTGGTTATCCACCATTTCTGGCTGTAAAGATGATTTGATTGTTGTGTCCGACCATGCCTCTATTTCTATGAATGTTTACTTTCAGAAGTTTGTTAATACAAGACCACCATGGCACCTTCTTTGATAGGTTTAACACTCCCACTTTGGACCAGGTTGCAGTTGAGGAGCTGGAACGTCCTATCACAGCAATTGAACTTGAAGCGGCAGTTAAATCATTACAAAGTGGTAAAAGTCTGGGCCCGGATGGCTTCCCAGCCGAATTTTATAAAACATTCTGGAAACAGCTGGCTAAAACATTCTGGAAACAGCTGGCCCCGCACTGTTGCTGCCAGAATCAATACAATTAAAATGAATATTTCCCACGCTTTTTATATTTATTCCAATGCATTCCGATCATCTTTCCTCTTTCATTCTTTTGTAAAGATAGTCTTTTTCTTGATTTTATTTGGAACAAGAAAACTCCTAGGTTGCGTCAACAAGTTTTACAGAGGCCCAAGGCTCTGGGCGGAATGGTATTCCCAAACTTCCTTTACTATTACTGGGCAACAAACATTAGAAATCTGAACTATTGGGTTAGCTATGGAGATATTGCGGTGCCTCCATCATGGTTGATCCTGGAAGCAAATTCTGTTCATCCGGTATTACTGAAGGCCTTATTTTACTCACCCCTGTCGTTTTCTATTTCTGGTTATTCTAACATGTGATGGTGGCCTCCAGTATTAAAATATGGACTTAATTTAGACGTAATTTTGGCCTACAAACACTCTGTTGGTGCGCCACTTGCAGCTAATCCTTTTTTTCCCCCCATCGTTATTGGACAGCACTTTCTCTACATGGACTAGGCTGGGCATAAAAACTTTTAGAGACCTGTATGTTGGCTCTATTTTTGCTTCTTTTCAGCAACTGAAAAATAATTTTTTTAGATATCTTCATGTTCGAAGTTTTATCCGTAACTCATTCCCAGAATTACCTGCTCTTCCTAAGTCCTCACATTTTGAAACGTTTCTGAAGCCTCTCTCTTCATTAAAGGGGGCAATTTCTTCTATTAATTTAAATATTTATAACCTCTGTCAAGGCTCCTCTACTGTACTTAAAACAGTTTGGGAGACTGACCTTGGAGAGGTGATTCTGGATGGTTTTATGGAGAGTGCATAAGTCTTCAATCTGTGCTGGACACAGCTTTATGCAATGTCGAATTCTCCATCGAGCTCACTACACTAAAGCTCAGCTTGCAAAAATATTTAATACAGTGTCTTCCCTATGCGAACGATGCCAACAAGCCACAGCAAATTATTCACACGTTTTGGAGCTGTTCTTCTTTGACTAGATTTTGGTCTGAGATCTTTAGTACTTTATCCAAGGTAATCGGAAGGGATGTGACTCCTAATGCCTTAACTGCTCTGTTTGGTGTATGGCCTTTCCCACTTACTCTTTCCCCAGCTAACAAGGACTTGATAGCATTCACAACTCTGCTGGCGAGGAGGTTGATACTGCTGAAATGGAAATCCCCAGTCCCACCTACCTTTACAAACTGGGTTAGAGAGGTGCTTTATTTTCTTAAATTAGAAAAAATAAGACTGACTTTGATTGACAAGGCTCTCTCATTTGAGAAGTCGTGGAATCCCTTCCTGTCTTATGTCAATAGCACAAGATTTTTTGATCTCTGTGCACTAGTACTAGTAAGTACTGTAAAGAGTTGAGCCTGTGAGTGGGTTTTCTTTATTTTTCTTTATCATTATTACAGATCTATTTTTAATTGGTGTGTATGTATACATGTGTGTATACATGTATATATACTGTATTTATGATCTGTCAAATTGGATGGTGTTTTTTTTGTTATCCTATTTCACTTTTAGTTTATTTTATTTATTTTAGTATTATTAATTGTATCTATTATAACCTGTACTTTCTCCAACAGAATTTTCCTTCACATCTGCAGCGACTGCTGAGACACTCATCCTCGGTCAGTCTGCCCCCGGCGCCTGATCCTGGCCCGGGCTACCCAGCAGCAGTTTCAACATGGTTTGAAGACATTCTGAAAGTTTATCCTTTCACTCCATTAAACTTGCATGCACTAGCAATTGAACGGTCTTCTCATCCTAATTCTGTTTTCGGGAATCACCTTCTCTCAGGCCTTTCCCAAAGTTTTTGGGTGGGGGTGCTCTCCGCTCCAACTGTTACGTTCATGGCAAAAAATCTTCACTCCGCTGTCACTCCCTGCTGCTGGCGACGGTTATGTTATTGGGCCGTTCGACTCCTCCCGTTTTCGATATTTCATACTAGTCCGATAGGCATTGCTACTAGGAAGTATTCAGGTAAGAAGCGCCTGCTTTTCGATCTGTCTGCCTCCCCCCCTTACCGGGACCATTGCTAGCGTCAATAGTCTCATTCCGCCTGCTCCTTTTTCCATGCATTACGCCACCGTTGACAACGGTATTAAATTGATAAAGCCTGGCCAGGCAAGGCGCTTGGCTCTCCAACGCATTTAAAATCGTTTCCATTAATCCTTCCCAGTGGCCTCTTTTTGCCGTCAGGTGGGATTCAAAATTTTATTTCGGGGTGTGTCTGACTTTTGGCTGCCCGTGTATTTTCAATCACGTTTCCAAAGCTCTCTGCTGGATCCTGCTTAACAGGGTATGGGTGCCTTCAGTTCTTCATCTGCTCGGATTATCTTCTCATAGACCCCCCCTCACGATAGCACTGGCTCTTCCCTGGCCAAACTAAGAAGTTGTTTTCAGTCCCTCGGTGTTCCACTGTCAGAGGAGAAAACACATGCCTGAAATTTCCTGGCATCACCCTCGATTCCGTTGGCACAAAAGAGTCTCTCCCGCTCGACAAATTGCAGCGAATTCGGAACATTACTGCATCTTTTTCCTCTGCAGTTAACATAGCTAAACACCAGTTGCTCTCCCTACTCTGGCATCTGAACTTGATCATGCGCATCATTCTTCAAGGGCGTTCCTTCATTTCATTTCTCATGCTCTTCATGTAATAACATCATGCCTTTTATGAGAAGCATCACATGGTCAGCTGTCATTCACAATTTCATCATCACTGCCCGTCACGTCCCTGGTCATCATAACACTTTGGCTGATGCTCTCTATGGCTTACATTTTCAGACATTGCCTATGCCCGACAGCCAGCCCAGTACCTGTAATACTTCCCTCTCTTCAAGAGCTAGCACTTCACTAATTTCAAACCCCTTGCAGTCTTATCTAGAATCCGCTAGGTCAGGGGTTTTCAATAGGTGAGGCACGCCTCCCCTGGGGGGCGCCAAAGAGCCACAGGGGAGGCGCGACACACGAAGCAAAAAATAACTCTGTATGCAGCTCTATTGATATTGGTAATTGTGCACGTATGTATTAGTTTTAAAATGCGTTGTTTCCTTGTTCCAAGTAAACAGAAGTCAACATTAAGGGAGGAGACAGGACTCAGCAAAAAAGGTAGGAAATATAATCCTGAGTTAAAGTTAGGTTTCACCTGGTCGGGGTCCGAGGCTGCACCTCTGCCGCAGCGTGACAGAGACTGGGAGAAATCTCTATCACGCGTTTATGGTTGTCTGTGGAGAGCGAGTTCCCCTAAGGCTATGAAAGTCCTAGTCCCTTTCACGTCCACCTACTTGTGTGAGTGTGGGTTTTCCGCACTGACCCTGATTAAAAACAAATACAGATCAAGGCTGCAGGTGGAGGACGACTTGTGTCCACTCTCGCTGTAAAAAGCTCCGACATAGAGCAGCGTACAGCCACTTCCCTAAACTTTGTCTCATTCAGAGACCCAAACGGGGCTCTGTGTCCACCAGAAGGTCTGAGATCTACAATATCAGCAGAGCAATCACATAATGTACAGCAGGCTATGGTACAGGTAGATTATTTTCTGAAATATAGTGACTTTACTCTTGTAATAGCCTATTATAACTTTATTTTTCACAAAATATCAGGACTCCTCCAAACCTCAGAGAACACAGATGGGATGAGTTATATTTTGAATGTGCACAAAGTTTTGGAAATGAGCAGAAATCTTGCGCAAACATTTGAAATATTATAGTTCAGGGGCTTATTAATAAATTAAAATGATAGTATAATTAAGGTTACTTCCTCAAAAAAAGATGCAAAAAAGAAGGTAAGAGTAAATGATGCCTAGGCTACATGTGTGCTGACTCAGATATAATTAGAAGGCAGATCTACAGGAGAATAAATAGATGAACACATTACAGAATGCCTGAGAGCCTTACTGCAATATATTCCATTATGTTTTTATATTTGGATTGTAATCTGTTTCCCTTTACATAAAGATATTTCCAGCAAATTGATTCAGAAAAAGGTAGAAATAGGTGTTTAATGCTCAAAATGTTGGGGGGTGTACCCCCAGACTCCCTGCATCATAACACATGTTATGCATGTTTTGTTGACTTGTGGTTAGGCCCACTGATATTATGATGAATGATTTTAAAAGTAGCCTCAATTAGGCCTGCATGAAGTTGGAAATTATTTGCTGTTGCAAAGAATCGTTTATGAATGCACTTTTAAAAAAATGTCTTCAAATACAATATCAGTTGTTATTGAAACTCATCACTGCCTGTATAACAAAAGATGGCATTTACTGTAGAGGCGTCTGTGGGTTATGGCAGGGGGATGGGGTTTTTTCGGGAAGGGGGTGCTCGTCCTTACCTAGTCTATTTTGTAATCAGGCTATTAAACTAATTCTGAAAGGCATCTCTAAAGCTCATCCTTCTGTCCCTGACCACAGGCAGCTGATTACACTCCGCATTTTGCATAACTTGGTGTCGACTGTAGTGTAGTGAATTTACTACTCATCATTCAACCCCGGTAGAGATATCACTTTTTCTGATCTGGCCTTTCATTCTCATTATTATTGCTTACAATTTAAGTATTCTAAAACGCAGAGGCGTTTGTTCCATCTGCACAGACACACAGACACACTTTTCTGCCCTTTGATATCTATGATTTCTTTCTAGCTATATCAACAACAACAAAAATTGTCATGAATTCTGCCTATTGCCTTTTATTTATTTTACCTGGTCATGCGACCCTGCATCCCTTGCTATTTTATTTTTATTTTTTCTTCCTGGTCATGCAGGCCTAAATTGCGTGCTGGCCGAATTGCCGCTTCTCAGCCTTCGTGGACTAATATTTTCAGTCGTCTTCCTGTTGGGCATTGATTACATGTCTAAATATATTTTTGTTGCTGCCCATTAAGGTCGGTATGTTTTCTCTTCATGCCTTTCAATCACTAGTTTCTCGTCACCGTTTTGGGGGGGGAATATGCCTTATTCATGGCTTCTCTACCCCTTATAAAATTATTTGTATAACGATGGAGTCTAACCTCCAAAGACTCTATATTTCATATTATACATATGTACAAATAAACCTTTGCATATTTGCAACAAAGTCTCTCCTGATTGAATTCCAGTTAAGCTCACAGTAATGTAAGAATGAATGTTTCCCCAAATATCACATGCAAATGATTGTGTGTGTGTGTGTGTGTGTGTTTGTGTGTGTGTGTGTGTGTGTCAGCTTATGACAAGTGGACATGCATGGCTGTTTCCTTTATGACAGCAAGTCTCTTGCTCCATAAAACAAGTCAAATGCAGATAATGGCACTGATTTATACACTGCGCTCCTTTCCCTGTCCCCTTGTTTTGTTCATCTTAAATTGGCTTGAATGGAAAATCAAATTGAAGGCGGCTCTTAGTGGAGGCTGGCTGTGATGTTTCACTCTGCCTGTCCATGCTTAACGGAGGACAGGTTTTCTCTGAGTGGATGGGGGGTTCCGAGCTCTTTGACAGAATTGTAAAGCGGCAGAATGAACAGATGTCTCCCAATGATTAATGTTCCTCCCTGCCTTGCCTCAGAGGAGCTGCGTGCCCATGCATCTCTAACCCTACACCTCCTCCCAGCACTCTATAAAGCTAATTTCTTTAACTCACAGCTTTGTCTGTCTTTTCTCTATGTTCATCTTGCCTCTTCATCCTTTATATTTCTCTTTGTAGAAAGTCTTAACTTCACTTGCATATTTGTACTGAAATTAGAAAGAAGTTCTTCCTTCCTTGCCTGATGAATTTCATGGGGAAATGTTTGGTTCCAGTCAATGCATTGGACCTGAAGGACATTACATATAGTCTAATTTGTACCTACTGTAGTATTAGGGTTTAAATGGAAATCCCCTTATACTGTGAGGTGGCAAGACGATAGAGATATAAGGGATCAATCATAGAGAGAAACAACATGCTCTCTCTCTCCCTACTTTCTAAAGAACATCTGCACCACAACATCCCAACCTTTGTCAAATAGTGTAATCCTGACACCTATTGGCAAAGTTGGAATGAAATTCATGTTTGCTGTATTGTGCATAACATGAGTGTCTGAGTTATGTTTTTGTCACTCCTGTGTCATCCTCACCAGCACCTTCCCTCAGTAGTTGGAGTTTTTTCCCAGCATGCGTTAAGTGGACAACACACTGGGCAGTTGCCACTCACATCACACAGTTGGTACGCTTTATTATACAAAGCATACAGCTAAAGAATTACCTCAACTCTAGACATTTTGATCTATGATGAAAGAGAGAAATAAAAAGACATAGTAATTCACTGTGCAAAAACTGCACATTTCAGTTTCTCAAAATATGTTCCTTTGTTCTTCTTACTTACTTTATAATGTATTCATTTTTGGTTGAGCTCACAAAAGCAATGCAGAGCAACAGTGCCCCCTGCTGCAACTTCGAGGGTAAGAGGAATCCCACACAGTCTCTGGGGAAATTGCCCATTAGAATTCAGCACTGCATGGTAATGAATACCAGGCCTATGGTAAAGGGCTGGCATTAAATATTTACACTGTCGGTTAATATTTCATATGGTAATTTTGTATTTAAATTGGATTTAATATTTAATATAAATACAGAGCTAAGTGGGGTATACTGTTCTCAAACACCAATCCAGACACCACCTTCCATATGACTGGGGGAATAAATTTGACATGGACAGCATACATATGTAGATCCACTAAACACACACACACACACACACACACACACACACACACACACACACACACACACACACACACACTTACTGTGTTTGCAGCACTGGGTTTATCACTGGACTGTTTTCTCCTCTGGGATGAAATGGGCTGTAGGGGAGAGCGTGGTCAGAGCAGCCAGTTTTATTTGACATGGTAGTTGCAAAACCCTAAAGGCACATAAGTAGAATTCAGTTAGCCATTGCTCCCTGCCAGATTATTGGTTGTGCCATCCCAGTCAAAGAGCTCCAGACATTTTGTCTCTTTTTGCATGTCTGCTTACATTCTTTTGGACTTTGGTTGCCTTTTTTGACTACCTGCCATTTGCCAACCTCTTCATCTAACCCGTTCTCCAGCAAAATACCCTTCTGCACTATTAATTTGTTTTGCCAAATATGTTTAAAGGAAATTTAAATGCAGCTTTTATAAACTCAACATTAAGAAGCTAAAGAGCTGAATATTTTCCTCAACAGGCATAACAGAGCAGATTTTGGACTTACATTGATTGGGTTGGAAACAAACACGAATCCAAATGTCGAATCTAAAGTTTGTTAACGAGCGTCAGCGTCAGTTCTGGCAGGCCAAGTAGTCAAGACGCCGCTAAACGCTATTGGCCAACAACACGGTCTCTGCAACAGCTGATCTGCATCAGCGCATCAGCTGGTCAACTCCCTTCACTGCTAATAGGCTATGCTCAAACAGGGCGCCTTACTTAAAGCTGCTTCAGGTTGCTCCTGCTGTTTTAGTTGCTCCTAACCGCTCGCAGCATTAGCTTCTTATTGCTCGCTGATTTAGTGCTCTAACTGCTTGTGGCTTTAGTTTGTTCTAAATGCTTGCGGCTTTAGTTTGCTCCATCTGCTTGATGCTCGCATCGTGCTACCCACCTCCTCCTCTGCTCCACCTTGTCGTTAGAGGTGTTGAATTTAATCAAATACTCGATGCATCGAATCGTGGACATGATGATGATGCTGCTGCATCAATAATCGACCGGGCCATAATCAATTATTTCTGTTTACAATTTAATGTGGGCCTAACCTTGTTACGTGGAGGCAGGGAATAGTGGGCCCAAATGCAGAGACGAGGCAGGCAGGCAGGAGATGGCTGAACACAATGATTTATTGACAACAAAAAGGCAGAGTTCCAACAAACTAAAGTATCCAAAAGGCAGGAGGTAACAAAAGTTGTCCAGAGGAGGCAGGCAAACAAAAGGCAGAGAAGTGCTGAGCAGGATGCAAACAGACAGGACAAAACTTAAAACAATCTGACAAGACACAAATGGAAACGCACGGGCTAAATGAACTGGGTAATGAGCAAACACAGGACAGGTGACAGCAGGGCTGGGGAACAGGTAGAACACATTCGACAATCTAGAACTAGACATGACAAGACAGAAAACGGACTATCACAATAAAACAGGAAACAGGAATACACAATACACAGAACACAGTCAAAACAGGGTAAACAGAAACCTACACAATGAACCGGGAGATAAATAAACAGAAATATACACAACAGAAATATACAAAACAGGATACATACAGAAATCCACAAACAAGACAACAGAAATGGAACAAAATACAAGGCAACAACTGACAACTGAAACCATAACAGAACCCCCTCCTCAAGGGGTGGATTCCAGATGACACAAAGAGAAAACAACCCAGGGAGGGTGGCGAGGGAAGACTGGAGGAGGAACAAAAAGACATAAGGTCAAAAACAAAAAGTGTCCAAAGAACCAAAAGCAACCCAAGGAGGGCGAGAGAGTCCGCGGGGGAAAAAGTCACTGGGGCAAAGGGAACAGAGAGCCCTGGGGCACAGGGAACAGAGAGCCCTGGGGCACAGGGAGCAGAGAGCCCTGGGGCACAGGGAACCATAATAAGTGAATTTCCCCATTGTGGGATGAATAAAGTATTATCTAATAGAGGGCCCTGAGAGGCCTGGGGGGAAACAGAGGGCCGGAGAGGCCTGGGGGAAAACGGAGGGCCACTCGGGACAGGGAACAGAGAGGGGCCACTCGGGACAGGGAACAGGGAGGGGCCACCCGGGACAGAGAACAGAGAGAGGCCTCGGCAACAGGGGACAGAGAGGCCTCCGGGAACAGGGGGCCACAGCAAAGGCAGAAGCCTTCTGGCGGCCGGCAACAAAGGCAGAAGCCCTCAGGTGGCAGGCAACGAAGGCAGAATCCTTCAGGCGGCCGAACTGGACGTCGAGGGCTCTCGGGCGGCCGACGCCGACGGCAAATCCCTTCTGGTGGCCAGGCAGGACGTCAAGGGCAGCTCCCCTCCAGGGGCCGAGCAGGCAACGGGTCCGCTGGGCTGGGGCCAGCAAACCCGGCAACCATAACCGAGGTCGCCAGGGGTGCCGCCAGGACACGAGGGGCAGGAGTGGGTCTGACCGCCGGCTGGGCACGAGGGGCAGGAGTCGGTCTGACCGCCGACACGGGCAAAGTCTCTGGGGGGCAGGTCAAAGACAAAGTCTCAGAGGCGGTCTCAGAGGCACCGTAGACCGGCAAAGTCTCAGGGCGGTCTCAGGGGCGGTCTCAGGGGCGATCTCAGGGGCGCCGAGGCCAGTGTGGGATAATACACACAAACGAGACAGAGTCCTTGACATGCAGTGCAGATTGGTGTGGACTTAATTGAATAAACTTTTTGACCTATTTCGCACGGCACAATTATCTGTGTGGGCACAGCACAAAACTATGAGTGACAGCTAGGGCGTAATTTCCACTGTGGACAGGAGGGACACGTAGGGGTGCACGATATCGTTTTTGCAATATCACATTCAGTATCAAAAATGCCGAAAAGTATGCGATATTGCGTTCATTTTGTGGAGAGATGCGCCGCTGGCTGTGTGTTGTGATCAGTTTAGAGCCTGCATATTTCATTGGCCAGTGAAGAAGTAAATTTGAAGTGTGGCTCAAGGCCAGATTAACGGCGTGGACTCCACAGCTTGTCACGACTGCTCAATGATCTTCTTGTTTTGTTCAAAGTACAACCAAGTTTAAAAAAGTCGTAAAAAGATTATCCCACCCTGTACACGCCCATTTTTAACCATAAATAGTCAATGTAAAACACCTTGTGACTGCTGATAAGTATGTTAATGACCCTTGCAGTTGTTCTTTCGTTAAACCGAAACATCCCGAATCATGACTACTGGCGGACGAAACTCTCAGACGCTTGGGAATTGCTGCCAATTGAATTATAATTTCGGCCTGTTGTCGCACAGTGTAGGGAAACCGGATCTATAGACTACATATATTAATAAAATCTTCCAAAACGGCAGGCATTACGGCACTCAGGGACAGCTTCGATATACCAGACGTATATAATAAGATTTAACAGAACTATATATTATATCCAAACAAGCCTTAGTGATGAAGTTGAAGGTTATATATAATATTTATTTTAAAAAAAACACCTAGCTGTCTGACATTTCCCTCTGGAAACAGACGGTTTCACCCAGAGTGGCGATGACCTGTATTTGGACTGGGATGGCACGGTTCTGGCGCGTTGCCCTCTCTACTGGACCCAATTCAGTACATAGAGCGCAGCTATATTACTATTACAGCTATATTAGGGAATTTAAATCGGCATATGAGCCAGTCATCGTCATGGTCCCTGAAGTCTCTTTTTCTCCTGATTCTTCCATTCCAGTCCTCCTGCAGGGCCAGCAGTGCCATCATGCAGCATTACGCATGGGGTCACCGCAGTATTTATATGTTTAGCCTACAACAATTTGTGATTGTTAACACCTTGCTAAAAATCACAGCATCAACTAGTGGTATCCCCCCCCTGAGATACAATTTGAAATCGAAATTTAATAGGCAAACACACTTTTCTTCATGCAAGTTTTGTTATGAACAGTATTAAAGTTCGGACTGATGACGAGGACATAGAGCGTAACGATTGCGCGATAGCTTAACAGCTGTATTTCCAGACTTTTACATTTGATGATATATGCACAGTTTTAAAGACATATATTTAGTTATTTACACTGTGTTCTGCCGTTATCTAATGCTAGTGTAATTGATGCTATTCCCTTACGGGGAAAGGGCGCCTTAAATGCCGGGAGACGCGCCACAGTAACGCGGGACAAAACGCCAAACAAAGCACCACCTGCGGGACGCGATCCCCGCTCGCCCGGGTGAAAGTCCTGTGTTGTTTGACCCATCCACCACCCAGACCAACCTCCCTACGGCTTTTTATATTACTCCCTACCATTTTCGTGCTGTGGCCACAAAATATGCTTCCTATTGAAATACATTACTTCACATTTTCATGTTGTCCGCCACGTAAAAACCGACAAAAACGTCTCCGTGAACACGATAGATTACAATAACGTCACATTTACACAAACTGCCATGAGACCGGGCTGGAATGTCTCGCTCCCACGGTGCTTCGAATAATCAGTTCCGAATCTAGAAGTCCGGGACCAGGAATTCCGGGGTGCCGCTCTGCTTCTGTCAGTAAGGAAATTATAAAATCAATCGTGGCCCGATCCTAGTCCGGCAACTTTAAAACAGTGTCAGGTGATTAGAGTGACGACTTTCCTTTTATACACTTCATGTAGGCCCATCAACAATATTGCGGCTCCGCTGCTCTGCCGCCAGCTGCTGGATCTGGCACCTTCACAGAAATTGACATCTACTACCAACGGCTCGAGCTCAAATGCCAAAAAAAAGCTAGACATGTATCAGTGCGGGATAACAAGGACCACTTCCCTTCAGTAGGAGTTTTGCGAGCGTTGACATTGCAGAGCCTAGAAATCGGCTCCAGCAGGGCACAGGAGATCCATCCAGCAGTGACACCAAGAGAACAGAAGCTCAGCAATCCAATCCGCTGCTACTCCGTACAGCACACAGCACGTCCATCCGTCCAGCGCGTTCCCCTGGTAAGAGATCTAGCCTCCTTTTATTGGGAGTGGTCTGATCAGCTGGCAAATCAGAGCTGATGTGAACGGGGTTCTACAGGTGTGTCAATTAGTGTTTGTTGTTGCAGTTCGTGAGAAAGAGGTAGAAATAGATGGTCCACAGCAACATATAATAATGTAAAACCACAGCAAACAATATAAGAAAATCACAGCAAACAATATATGGAAACCACAGTAAACAATATAGGAAAACCAAAGCAAACAATATAGGAAAATCACAGCAAACAATAGAGTTTTAAAGCAAAAAAAATAAATAAGTATACAAAATAAACTAAGCTCATCAATCACACTGCTCCACTTATTTTATATTATATGACACATGCATAAGTAGGGCCTTGATGTCCCCTAGAGCCAGCCTGCCTCCTGCTGTGTTTTCTTCTAGGGTGGTAATCCATTTATTTGCGCCCTCCGTGATCTCTGGCAGCCTTCCAGCTAGTCCTGTCATATCCATGAATGACCAGGGAACGTATTGGGGCTGTCCTTGCTTTATCAGCAGGGGGCACTGTGATGTATAATCCAGATGTGGTCTGACCAGGCCACTCCCTTCTCCTTGGTTCCCTTCTCCTCACTTCCATTGAACCTTCTGTTGGCTGTCGTAGTACTCCTTCCGCATATGCTGTATTTCTTGGTCAATTTCCTCCTGCCCCACTCCTCTTTTTTCCAGGTCGTCGATTGTTCTTTCCACCCAAGTCAATCGTGTTTTGTGATTGATCCAGCATTCTCTGTACTGCCCTGTCGGTTTTCTGCTTTCTTTTCTGTGCTTGCTTCTTGGTTTCAATATAAAGAGTTCCATGAACGGCTCGCTCCATTCGCAGGCTGGCTTCCTCCTCGCTTCCTATATCTTTTCCGCCAGCCAGTTATGTTTGTGGCACCACCCCCTGGTGGGCTCTTCTGTCTGGGTGCTACTGAGATGTCTTTTAGTGTTGTACTTCTCTTCTTTTTTGGTATTTCTGGTGGCTGCTCGGTTTCTTATTCTATTTCTCTTATTTTGGTATAGTCTTTTTCCTGCATGACCTTTTCTCGTTCCTGTGCTTTTGCCAGTTCCCTTTTGGCCTAGCTGTACGGGTCATCATGCTGTCTGCTGCTGCTGGAATAGTGGTCGAGAGTTTCCCATGATCCTCTGTGACAGTTGGGAGACGTCCACTCTTCATGACACTCTGGTGGGGCGTAGGGCTGCCTATTTGAGGCCTGCTGTGGTTCCTCGCCATCCGTCATTGTCATTGATATTTTTCCCACAATTGGTGACATTTTTATTGTTCCTATCAATTTAATATCGTCTTTCTTCGGTGACTTTTTTGCCGTATAATGGGAACTGTCTGATCACATTGAGTTTTGTCCGCCCTGGATATGGGGGTGGTTTGGGCAGTAGCTCTGACGGTTCTTTCATCTCATCTTCTTTCTTCTCACTTTCCAGTGTTTTGCTGTCTTCTTACAGTCTTTTTACTGTCCTTATGCTGCTCTGTCTGTAGGCTGCTCCTTCCTGCATTAACCAGCTTAACACTTGTCTTTCTTTTGCCCGTTTTCCCTCTCTTTTGTCACTTTTGTCTTTGATTTTTTAATGTTTTATGTTTGCCTTCACTTCTTCACAGCACGCCATGTCAAAGGTCCCATCCTCCGGCCACTGGCCTGACATCCTGTCGTGCCATTTCTTCATGCAGCTTAAAATCTGATTCCTGTTTTTTGGATGGCACTGTATTATTAATATATATATATATATATATATATATATATATATATATATATATATATATACTATTATCATAGTATATCTCCTGGGCCATTTAAGTAATTTCCCTTAAATGACCGCGCTTTTATTACCTCCCCTAATGGCGGTAGGTAACGACGTTATTTTTTCAGTATTCAGGGTAATCTAACTAATTACTTTTCCCGCCGTTAACGTTACTGGACATTAAATGCAGTGCGTTACTATGCACTGATTGAATAAACTGTGTAATCCGAACGCAACCCTGACTCGCAGCTAGTGGGGAGGTGAGTTAATAACGAGGTAAGCGATTATGATTGGCTAAGGCAGAGTCATGTTTCATGGTAGCCAATCAGAGCCAGAGTTTTTACACACACGGCAGCACACACGCAAGCTAAATAGAGATTCGATGAAGCAGCAGAGATGGCGAGTCAGGAGCAATTCGATGAAAAGTTGGCGTTTTCAAGGTGGCGATATAAGCATTACTTCAAATTCATTGTGGTCAAAGGCAAGAACGTGCATGTAATCTGTACATTATGTCCAGGAACGAAGACTTTGTCGACATCCGTTGTAAGCAACTCTAATTTAATGAAGCATCTCACAACGACACGCATCTAAAGCTAGTGGCCAAAACACCGATACCTCCACCACAGATGATAGCTCGCCATCCTCTAGCAAAGAAGGACTCGGAGCAAAGTCCTCCAAGCAGCAAAAGCTAGATCTTTCTGCCTCACAACAAAAAGCCTATGACACAGGCTGAAGTCAACCGTATGACAGGCAGGTATGTTGTTAAAAGTAGGCCTATGTGTGTCATATAAGTTTATATGGAGCAACTTTTTTTTAACAGTAACGCAAATAGTTACTTTCCCTGGTAACGAGCTACTTTTATTATAGAGTAATTCAGTTACTAACTCAGTTACTTTTTGGAACAAGTAGTGAGTAATTATAACTAATTACTTTTTTAAAGTAACGTTCCCAACACTGCTCCTAACACTTTCGAGTTGTTAGTCTTTAGCAACTCAGCCTTCAAACCACCTTCCAAACTCATGCAACGCTTCATTCATACTTCGTCCGCACCATGGCATTTCAAGACAAACAACCAGGGGCGTAGCACCAGACCCTGGGCCAGGTAGTCCTGATGGGCCCCCATGTTCCTCAACACCCCCCCCCCCCCGACCCCCACAAAAAAATAATCGGGCCTCTGTACACATAAATCTGTAGGCCTAGATGTTTATAGGGTAATAACAATTAACTGTAATGCTTAGAGTAGCCTGATGACACACATTTCAAACCTCCTTTCTCAACATTCTCTAGCCTACTTTACTGTGTTTACTACTACATTTTGTTGGTTTTCTCTGTACCTTTACTTGCCAGCCTGCATACTATGGTGTCTCTCTGATCATCTGTTAATTCATCTGGCCAAAGTCCTGGATCCTCTGGCAAAAACTGGTCTGCACTGCTCTGCCTACTTTCCAGTTCCGCAGCTCTCATTTCCACACTGTGCTCAGAGCAACACTCATGCTCCCTGCTGTCTTCACTCCCATCATCCTCAATCAGATGTTCTCCGTCATCTTTCTCTATGAAGGATACATCGGATATTAACCTCTTATCCTAATTGTAACCTAATATAATAAAACACACTAAGATGGTGGTTTTACTTAACACTTTTCAGTCAAAATGGCTAAAGATGGTTTGCTTTAATTTTGATATAAGCTTCCCTTGTTTCAAATCCAAAAAGGAGGCTGAGGGGTCTGTTGCTCCCTGGTGTGACAGTTTCTGAAACTGAGGGCCATGTGTTTCACAATGTTTACATCTACTGAATCTGACATAACTATAATGTTGACATGATATGTATCTACCGATGAGCTACCAAGCTACCTATGACACTGATTAGCCTATTATTGCTAATTATAGACATTATAGCCTATTAATTTATAATTAAACATGTTTTAAATTAGGCTATTACAGTGGTGTGTTATATGCAAACAGCATTGCCAGTGTAGTTTATTTATTTAGCCTTTACCTCAGATTACAAGTATAACCAAATTATCATTTGAAAGTGTATGTTCTGCTCTTTATATGGGTTGTCTCAGTTCGTTTTTAGCACTAACAGTCACAGAGATATTCAAGCAGTTTAGCTCCATGCATTTCGTTTTTTAGTTTGTGCTCACCTTTCTTTGAAAAGAAGTCAGTTACCAATTGTTTCCCCTCATTTTGTTTTCTCTCCTCTTCCTGTCTTTCTTTTCTTTTTGGTAGCCTGATTTGGCTTTCTTTGAGACAGACATTTCTACAGCAGAAGTTTGCGCTCCACCAGACGCTCAACTGAACTAGCTAACGTGCATGCGTGCAGATGGACTGAACCATTTGGCGCATTAGCAAGGGGTGAGTGAGACCTTAGATAGTGTTTTTTTGTATACAAAATGTAGTCAGTCAATCAACCAAGTTATTCAGACAATACACTAACTTTATATTCCATCTGACATGCATTATGAAATTTAATTAGGAAATGAAAATATCCAGGTGAAATAAAATATATTACAGACTTTTCAAGGGCCCTCTCTCCCCTTGGGCCCTGGTAATCAGTATCGGTTTTACCCCCAGTCCGACGCCCCTGTCAGGGAATGTCAATGGGGTTGTCGGTCTCTAAATGTTGTAACTTTTCTGAGCGCACCTCTCTCTGATCACTGAGATTTATGAATAAAATAATAGCAAAAAATTTGAAAGTTGGGGGGCACAAACGTGATTTTCAAAAGTGGGGGGGACATGTCCCTTCGGTTGCACGATATTGACAAAATGTGATATTGCGATATATTGAGCATGAATATTGCGATATCGATATTAATTCAGATATTCTTAAACCCACAGTACAACCTGAAAAATTTTTTTTTTTTTTTGGGATATTACTATGCACTCATTGTACTGTGTCTTGTAATGGATTGTGAAAAAAAGAGGCTGGATGTATTGCCTCTTACGCGCTGCACCACATTAGTACTAAAGCTACTTTAGTTTTAGTTTTCTCCTGTCACACATGCTGTCACAGCCAAGGGGGTAAGCTTCGCTTCAGAACTCGAGCCATCATGGCGCCATTTTGTTGCTAACTGGCCATCACCTCCTGTTAGCATTCCGCTGACCGCCATTTTTTTTTTACGTCACTTGACTGCGAATAACTTTACATCTGAAGCGTTTAAAGACTCTATTTGTCCGTTGTTTAGTTCCAAAGAAACACGACAATGTATAAAAGGCTTCATTACCTTGTACCTCACGTTATGGCTCCGTAGCAGACGTTTTTGTAAAAATAAGTTAACGATTGTGTCATAACCAAGTGACTTACTGTCGCATAGTAGAGGAATTACCGTATAGTACAGGAGAAGCTCGCAGGCAGTTTCGACTTACATGAGATGTTTAGGTTTAATTACTAATGTTAACTAGCATGTTAGTGATCAATAATTAGCCTGTGCCCATGTTATCTCCTTAATTACACCTACAGTCTCCGTATCTGTAAGATTGGGAATGATTGAGATTTCTCTTGGCACAGCTACCAGAAGACTTACAACTTTCAGACACGTTGCTCACGTCACATTCTCTCAGTTGGAGGCAGCACAGTAAAGCTGGCCATCACCGGAAAAGTGCTTCTAATAGCCTTCACTGGTCTCCGTCCAGAGCAACGGGGTCTATTGGTCCATTATATACTGTCTATGGTCACAGCGCGCAGCAGGCACACTTTGCTCCTCCTCCCACATCTTGTGATTTGATGTTGTACCGTCACGTGACTCAGCAGCGCCAGGCAAGCAAGCAAGCAGCCAGGCCTGGCAGCGGCCAGCACCACACACACACAAGCAGGACAGAGACGGAGCAGAAGAATGGCAGAGAGGAAGAGGAGCACTGTGTGGCTATATTTTCAGGCCAAAAATGAAACAACGGCAAACTATATAATTTGTAAAAAGGCTGTAAGATACAGTGTTAACACAACAAATGTATACAAACATATGAAAATAGTGTTCTGGTTTTTAACTTATTAATAATCCAAAGGAAAAAAAATCACAAAACCACTTCAAGGTCATGAAAATTCATTTAGATTTAGCATTTTGATGATGAATCCATTTTAATTATTAAAAAGTATTGGTATCGTATCTTATTATTTATACTTTTTCAGTTACAAAACAGTGGGAGACATAGATATAACAAAAAAAATAAAATAATTAACAGTAATCAGATACACCAAGGTCCCACTAGAAAAAACAAAAACAAACAAAGATTAAAAAAAAGAAAATTATGACTGCAATACAATCCTACATAAAGTTAACCCAATTATATATTGATCAGACAGTACAGAAGTAGTATCATCTTAGTTGGTGATTGGTGGTGATTGGTGAGCTTGGGGTCAGAGGATGGGGAGCAAAATCAAATACAGAGAGCAGGGTCAAGCTGGAGAGTTTGGACATGTTCACAAAGGGGTTGCCAAAGCTTGACAAAAATAGTGCTAGGTCGACGAAGAGAGTACCTCATTTTCTCCAGTTTCATGAAAAAAAGAACATCTCTAACCCAGTGAGAGTGAAATGGAGGCTCTTCCAATTCAGTAGAATTAACCGTCTAGCCAAAAGAGTTAAAAAAGCTACAAAGTCTGAGAAAAAAGAAGGCAAAGAATGGCCAGGCTGGAAAACCCCAAATAAACCAATAATGGGACAAAGTGGTATTTCCGCAGTGGTTATGGCTGACAATGAGTCAAAAATTTGCCTCCAAAAGGAAGACAGGGCAGGGCAGGACCAGAACATGTGAATTAAAGTGGCTGAACCAGAATGACACCGGTCACACCCCGGGTCAATAGAGGGGTTAATGCGAGCTAATCTGGTTTTGAACCAGTGTGCTCTATGAACCACCTTGCACTGTATAAGTCTATGATGTGCACAAAGAGAGGAGGAGTAAACCCTGTTCAAGACTGCTTTCCATGTCTTCTCGTTGATGTCAGTACCGATGTCTTGGGACCAGACAGTGCGTAGGCTATCAGAGGAAAATTGCAAATTAACAATTATATTCACTAATTTACAAATTGACCCTTTAGTACAAGGATCCACACTCAGAATGGTGTCCAAATCTGAAGGAGGGGGGGCATTTGGAAAGTTAACCATATTTTTACGTAAAAAGTCTCGACTTTGTAAATATCTGAAAACTGAACAACTGAACAAAAGAGGAAAAAACACCATCAATATAAAGGTGTGCAATAGAAACCAATCCAAGATCTCTCCAGGATGCATATGCACAATCCAAAGTGCAGGGGTGAAACGAAAGGTTCGAATGTATTGGGGATAACAAGGGGGTATTATGAAGACCAAAGTGCCACAAAAATTGGGTCCAGATTTTAAGACTGTTTTTAACAATTATATTATTTGAATATTTAATCCGGGACATTGTATATGGAAGGCATAGAAGAGCAGCCAAGGAGGAGGACGTACACGATGCGTTCTCAATGTAAAGCCAGGATGGGGAATTGACAGAGTTGCTTGAATGGAACCAGCAAAGGGTGGAGCATATATTCGCTGCCCAATAGTACATTAAAAAATTCGGAAGAGCCAGGCCACCCAATTGTTTTGTCTTCTGCAGACTGCCTTTCCTGAGCTTAGGAGTTTTATTATTCCATAGAAACTTAGAAATAGAGCTATCAAGTGTAACAAAAAAGGACTTTGTGATAAAAATAGGAATGCATTGAAATAAATATAAAAATTTAGGGAGCACACTCATCTTAATACAATTAACTCTACCAATCAAGGATATAGGAAGGAGAGACCAACGATTAAAATCCTGTGCCAGATGATTAAGCAATGGGACAAAATTGTGATCAAATAGATCTGAAAAGGTTTTTGTCACATTTATGCCCAAATATCTAGAACTCTGTAAAGAATTTTTGAAAGGCAGGGATGCTAATGGATAAACCAAAGCAGACTCATTGATGGGCATTAATTCACTTTCGTTCAGATTTAATTTATAGCCTGAAATTAGACCGAAATCTTTTATCAAATTCAGCACTACAGGCACCTCCAGGAATGGAGGTGCCTACCTTGACTCCGCCAGATGGATTGCTTCGCATTTGCTCGGTATATCCGTCTGGGAACTTTCCGTTGGAGAACTATTGGGAAGGGGAGGAAATACTGGTTAGCTGATTGGACGAACCATCTGTTTATCACCTATGTTGGTGATAGACGGGCCAAATCAACCAATCAGATCCACAAAGCGTATGAAAATACAACCACAAGCCCGCCCCTGCTGCTGCAGGCAAAGCATAGCTCGTTAGCTCAGCATGCAAGCAACATGTCGGTAAAGGATTTTTGCCGTTTGTGTAACGAGAATTTAGGAATAAAAGGCACCATTTCAGGTTCCCGGACCATATTCCAAAAGAAGGATCCAAGAGAAAAAAAGCATTAGCGAGCGGCTAACAGAATTAGCGCTACCGCTGTCTGAAAATACTGGTTAGCTGATTGGATAAGCCATCTGTCTATCACCACCTAACCCACCACAAAACCAACGCTGATTGGCCCAGTCGTTTGGCTAACGGCTCCAAATTTTCTCTGCCTCAAGATGCCAGACTGATCTGCGAGTGGAAAACTGGAGCTCGTCTCAATCAGGACGGTCTCACGAGGCTAGGAGGTGCCAGGGTCGGACACATATAACAGAATATCATCCGCATATAAGGATAGCTTATGTGTCAACCCTCCCCTTTGTATGCCAGCCATCGCGCTAGATCTTAGAGCAATTGCCAAAGGCTCAATAGCTATAGCAAACAGCAGGGGGGGAAAGTGGGCATCCTTGTCTAGTCCCACAACAAAGGGAGAAATACTCAGAGTAGTTATTGTTTGTTTGTACACAGGCCAAGGGAGACATGTATAAGAGCCTGATCCAAGCTATAAATTGGTCAGGAAAACCAAATTTCCTCAGTGTGTAAAACAAATAGTGCCACTCGACTCTATCAAACGCCTTCTCAGCATCCATGGAAATAACTAACTCTGGAGATTCATTCAAAGAAGAGGAGTACAGAATGTTCAAAAGGCGTCTAATATTATGAAAAGAGTGCCTATTTTTGATAAACCCTGTTTGGTCTGGAGAAATGATAGTCGGAAGTACTGTCTCCAGGCGCCTCGCAAGGACTTTAGCCAATAATTTCACATCTGAACAAAGTAAGGAGATGGGACGATAATTACTACACTGAGAAGGATCTTTATCTTTCTTGAGAATAAGAGAAATAATAGCCTGCCGTAAAGAGTGAGGGAGGATACCGGAGCTGTAAGACTCATTGAACATTCAGCAAAAGAGGTGATAATTTGTCAGAGAAGGTCTTTAAAAATTCTGCAGGAAAGCCATCAGGCCCCGGGCATTTACCATTCTGCATGACACTAAGAGAAGTCTTAACTTCATCTAAAGTAAGAGGGGTTGCTAAATTTGAGGAAATATCAGGATCAATGCAAGGCATATTTAGGGATATGTTTTCCGAGGTATATAAGGAAGCGTAGAAGTTTCTGAACTCGTCATTAATAGTAAATGGATGAACTGAAGACCCGTTTGAGGTAAAGATTTGAGTAATGAGGTTTGAGGCAGCAGACTGACGCAACTGATGGGCAAGCAATTTACTTGATTAATCACCGAATTCATAATAATTGCAACGAGTCTTATGTAGAGCTTCAGTTGCCTCATTTGTAGCAAGTAGATCAAACTCTGTCTTTGCCGTGAGAAGCTTAACAAAGAGATCGGAGCTTGGAGAGTTAGCATAGTTTGACTGCAGGACTGTCAAAGTATTAAAAAGATTAGCTCTCCTTTCATTCATCACCTTTGTAAGCTGAATATGAAATCATTTCCCCCCTTAAATAAGCCTTACACGCCTCCCAAATTGTCTTAGGTGAAATGTCCGAAGTAGTATTTGTGGAAATAAAAAGGTCGATCCGATCGTTGATAACCGCTATAAAATCAGAACCTTTGAGCAATAAGGAGTTAAAACGCCAAGGAGACCGCGACATTGAAAGGCCTGGTAAGGCCAGGTCAAATGTAACAGCAGCATGATCAGAAATAACAATAGTATATATATATATATATATATATATATATATATATATATATATATATATATATATATATCTATATATAAATAACAATACATGAGCTAGCCAGTGGAAGCAATTTGTTATCAACTGGAAAATAGTCAATGCGGGAGAAAGAACGATGAACTGGTGAAAAAAAAGAAAACTGTTTGGTGTTGGAATTAAAAAAGCGCCACAAATCAGAAACCCCATATTGCTCCATAAATAACTGAATAATCTTGTTGGATTTAGACTGCGCACAGGGCCTAGAAGAAGAGCAATCTAAAAAAGGGTCTAAACAGCAGTTAAGAGCCCCACCCAGAATCAGTTGGTTGGAATGCAAATCAGGGAGGGAAAACAAGACTTTTTTGAAAAAGGCCTCATCATCCCAATTAGGACCATATACATTGGCCAAATCAAGCAAACTCCATTGATTGAAGTAACGGAATACATGTAACAGCGTTACATATTCAGAATACAAATTATGAGTAACTGTATTCCGTTACAGTTACAATTTAAATAGTTGGTATTTAGAATACAGTTACATTGTTGAAATCAATCGATTACCTGACGATACTTCTCTGTTTCACGAGTTTATTCACTCTGAATAAAAGGCAACTCTATCGCATTTTCCAGAAGCCCCGATATGAAATCGAAAAAATTAGCTCCGTGATCAGTCACAATGGAATCGGAACCGGCACGACAGAGCCAGGGCAGGAATAAGTTTCTATCTTGGAAATTCAAACAGCATTTCACATTAAAGAAAGAACAGGGAGAACGAAATATAAATGTGCAGTGCAGCCTCCTTTCAGCGTCCAAATTACTCCACCTCCAACCTGAAGAAGCATCTTAAAGTAAGTTATTTTTTTAATAAGCCAAGGGTAGTCGTCTGCTGTAGTTTTACTGTTCACCTTGCTATTTTAACATTGACGTGGGACTTTCCATTCTCCTATACGTGCTGATTTACTAGCTCCAGAGCCGTTTAAAGACTGACAGCCCCGTTTGACATGCTAGCTAACGTTACCTAAAATTAGCTCGTGGTAGCTTAGACCGCAGTTAGATTTTTGTAGTATGCAGTTCGGGACTACCAATACAATAATCTATCTGCTTGTTCAGGTACACATTCAGCTAGTTGGAATGAAAAGAACACACCATAATATGCCTGTTTAGTAAACTGGATGTGATGGTGGCATTCCTACAGTTATAAAACGCAATTCAATGTAGAAGTAATCCTGAAGTAATCCAAGTATTCAGAATACGTTACTCAGATTGAGTAACGTAACGGAATGCGTTACAAATTACATTTGTGGGCATGTATTCTGTATTCTGTAACGAAATACGTTTTGAAAGTATCCTTCCCAACACTGCCTCTAATAATAATAAAACGCCCATTGGGGTCTGAGATGACCTCAGAGACAGAAAAAGGAACTGATTTATGAATAAGAATAGCAACCCCTCGAGACTTACTCTGAAAACCAGAATGGTATAGCTGGCCCACCCATCCCTTTCTAATTCTTAGATGATCTGCCGGCCTGAGGTGTGTTTCTTGAATAAAGGCTATGCTAGTGTTCAAATGTTTCAAATAATTAAGAACTTTATTTCGCCTCACCGGAGAATTCAGACCCTTAACGTTCCAACTGGCGAATTTCAGTGCACCACGAGGTGCCGCCTTATTACTCATCACAGACATGAGTAATTAATACTATGAACATGACCAGATTTCTGAGCCCCCACCCATAAGCCACCCAGCCACCAACACGTCTTGCTTGTAGCATATGAGGATATAAAGTAGTGTAATAATGATTGCACACAAATCGACAAAGGTAAAAAAAAAAAAAAAAAAAAAACAAACAATAACAATAGAACCACCCACCCACCCTTACACTAGCTGCCAACAAAACCAGCAACTGGAACCACTTTACCATGACAGGTAAGTTTCCTAACTCCTAGTCCTCCCAAACATGATACGTAACCTCAATAATATTTGTCCAAAAATTACTGACAGACTTGTCCCTAAAATAATAGGAGACTGGAGAGCAAAAAAAATAAATAAAAAAAAGGAGGAATGCTCACAGTATAATAATCTGGTTATCTCGGGTCGAACCATTCAAAAACACATCCTTAAACTAGATGCCCAAGATAATTCTGTAAATAGAACGAGATTGAAAGAACAAACAGACGAATCTTCAAATTTAGTAAGTTTGGGGAATAGAAAAAAAAAAAAAGCTTTGTCCAATTTGGCAAACAGGCAAGGTACTCTCCGTGAACCATCACCTTATCGTGGTGGAGAGCTTTGTGTGTCTCTGTGAACCTGAGGGCTGTGTTGTCTGGAGCTTTGTGCTCCTGGTAGGGTCTCCCAAGGCAAAGTGGTCTCAGGTGAGGGGCCAGACAAAGAATGGTTCAAAAACCCCAATGAATAAGCAAGGCAGAGATGGAGTGACCCTGCCTGGAGGAAGCCCGGGGCCCCCGTCTGGAGCCAGGCCCAGACGGCGGGCTTGTCGGCGAGCGCCTGGTGAAGACTCTGGACAGACCTGGTAAGCCCAAACATGTAGTGCGGGTAAATTGGGAACGTCTGGAGGAGGCCCCTGTCCGACAGACTTTCAACTCACACCTCCGGCGGAGCTTTTCGTGCATCCCTGTGGAGGCTGGGGGCATTGAACCCGAGTGGACAATGTTCAAAGTTTCCATTGCTGAAGCTGCGGCGAGGAGCTGTGGTCTTAGGGTCTTATTGCCTCAAGGCGCGGTAAACCACGAACACCGTGGTGGACACCGGTGGTCAGGGAAGCCGTCCGACTGAAGAAAGAGTCTTTCCGGGATATGTTATCCTGGAGGACTCCGGAGGCAGTTGCAGGGTACCGAAGGGCCCGAAGGGCTGCAGCCTCTGCCGTGAAAGAGGCAAAGCAGCGGGTGTGGGAGAAGTTTGGAGAAGACGTGGAGAAGGACTTTCGGTCGGCACCAAAGTGCTTCTGGAAAACTGTTCGCCACCTCAGGAGGGGGAAGCGGGGAACCATCCAAGCTGTGTACAGTAAGGATGGGACACTGTTGACCTCAACTGAGGAGGTAATAGGGCGGTGGAAGGAGCACTTTGAGGAACTCCTGAATCCGACTAATACGCCCTCTATGTTAGAGGCAGAGCTGGAGGATAACGGGGGATTGTCGTCGATTTCCCAGGCGGAAGTCACTGATGTAGTCAAACAACTACACAGTGGCAAAGCCCCGGGAATTGATGAGATCCGTCCAGAAATGCTCAAGGCTCTGGGTGTGGAGGGGCTGTCCTGGTTGACACGCCTCTTCAACATTGCGTGGAAGTCTGGGACAGTGCCAAAGGAGTGGCAGACTGGGGTGGTGGTTCCCCTTTTTAAAAAGGGGGACCAGAGGGTGTGTGCCAATTATAGGGGTATCACACTTCTCAGCCTCCCTGGTAAAGTCTACTCCAAGGTGCTGGAAAGGAGGGTTTGGCCGATAGTCAAACCTCGGGTTGAGGAGGAACAATGCGGATTCCGTCCGGGTCGTGGAACAACGGACCAGCTCTTCACTCTTGCAAGGATCCTGGAGGGAGCCTGGGAGTATGCCCAACCGGTCTACATGTGTTTTGTGGATTTGGAGAAGGCGTATGACCGGGTCCCCCGGGAGATACTGTGGGAGGTGCTGCGGGAGTATGGGGTGAGGGGGTCTCTACTCGGGGCCATCCAATCTCTGTATGACCAAAGTGAGAGCTGTGTCCGGGTTCTCGGTAGTAAGTCGGACTCGTTTCAGGTGAGGGTTGGCCTCCGCCAGGGCAGCGCTTTGTCACCAATCCTGTTTGTAATATTTATGGACAGGATATCGAGGCGTAGTCGGGGTGGGGAGGGGTTGCAGTTTGGTGGGCTGGGGATCTCATCGCTGCTCTTTGCAGATGATGTGGTCCCGATGGCATCATCGGCTTGCGACCTTCAGCACTCACTGGATCGGTTCGCAACCGAGTGTGAAGCGGTTGGGATGAGGATCAGCACCTCTAAATCTGAGGCCATGGTTCTCAGCAGGAAACCGATGGAATGCCTTCTCCAGGTAGGGAATGAGTCCTTACCCCAAGTGAAGGAGTTCAAGTACCTTGGGGTTTTGTTCACGAGTGAGGGGACAATGGAGTGGGAGATTGGTCGGAGAATCGGCGCAGCGGGTGCGGTATCGCATTCAATCTATCGTCTATTGTTGTGAGGAAAAGAGAGCTGAGCCAGAAGGCAAAGCTCTCGATCTACCGGTCAGTTTTCGTTCCTACCCTCACCTATGGTCACGAAGGCTGGGTCATGACCGAAAGAACGAGATCCAGGGTACAAGCGGCCGAAATGGGTTTCCTCAGGAGGGTGGCTGGCGTCTCCCTTAGAGATAGGGTGAGAAGCTCAGTCATCCGTGAGGAGCTCGGAGTGAGCTGCTGCTCCTTTGCGTCGAAAGGAGCCAGTTGAGGTGGTTCGGGCATCTGGTAAGGATGCCCCCTGGGCGCCTCCCTAGGGAGGTGTTCCAGGCACGTCCAGCTGGGAGGAGGCCTCGGGGAAGACCCAGGACTAGGTGGAGGGATTATATCTCCAACCTGGCCTGGGGAACTCGGGATCCCCAGTCGGAGCTGGTTAATGTTGCTCGGGAAAGGGAAGTTTGGGGTCCCCTGCTGGAGCTGCTCCCCCCGCGACCCGACACCGGATAAGCGGACGAAGATGGATGGATGGATGGATGGATGGATGGCAAGGTACAAGTCCACACTGTCTCAACAGCCTCGGGTTGTCCCCGATATTACAAGAGAAAAAATAATAATAATTCAAGACTGTTGATTGTGGATAGTACAATGCAGACCATCGAACCTACTATGAGTCCAGGCTCTGGATGAAGTTGTTGGCTTCCAAAACAGAAGCCAGCCATTTCTTCTCACTGTTTGGAAGCGTGATTCGTAGTCTAGCAGGGTAGAGAAGCGCAGGTTTGAGGCCGCGTTTGTACAGTGACGACATCACCTCCTGGCGCAGGTTTGGGTGCGAGGCTACGATGAGCTCTGTCCAACTCAGGTGGCAAGGTTAACCTGAGATCCAAGGACATCCACCAGGAGCTGGGAGAAGAATGTAGTCGGACGCGGCCCCTCGATTGACTCTGGTAAGCCCAGAATTCGAATATTTTGACGCCGGCTGCGGCTCTCGAGATCTGAGACTTTAGCCTTGAGCCACTCATTATCCTTCTGGAGCCTCGAACACGTAGCTTCGAGTTGCTCAAGCTGTTGACTAATTTCCATAGTTCCAGACTCGAGATTACCGATGCGAAGATCATGATCTGCCACAGTAGACTGAATGTTATCTAGCTTAGTTGACAAGCTTTCGAAAGATGCTTTGAAGTCCGCGGCGATCGAGGCTCTGAGATCGTCATGTAAAGCACTGATCTCGGCTAGCGTAATGCTAGCACCCGGTGTAGATGCACCTTCTCGGTCTTTATCAGCCTGTTTGCCTTTTCCTTTGCACAAGTGATTGAAGTCACAAAACCGTTAATAAAGAAATGCTGTCAGATGCCAACAAAAATGCTGAGGTTTAAATGAAAAAACGCTGAAAAGTTTTGGGAGCGAGCTGCGCACACGTCTACTCCTCAGGCGCCATAACCGGAAACCTGTCTTTTCTGTCTCTTCTTTCATTTCGCTCCACACACTCGCTTCCCACTTCGCATTCTCTTTCTGTCATTTCACTTCTCGCTTCTTTCGCTGTCGCTATCTCCTCTTCACTCACGCTGTCCAAGTGTGCACATGTGACAGGGCAACTGGTGTTGTTGTAGCCCACACTGCTTAAGCGTAAGCATTCAAAATGCAAGATCAGCTAAATGACTTCATCTAGTGGAAAATCCCCAAAAGAGGTGGTCTTGAGCCTCGAAAGTAGCCAATTGAAGATTTATACGCATGTTCTGAGGGTGATCATTGGAGGTCCTTCAGGAGGAGGATCTCTCTTTTTGACGATATAAGGTGAAGTTAGGCAAAGGAATCGTTAGCAAGCTTTGTCCGGACCTTTGCTCTGGCTTTCTTGTGTGTATATTTACTTTCGTGCACATTAAAGCTCTTTTTCTAATCTGATTCCCTTGACTTCTGTGTAGATCTTTTTACGACTTTTTTAAACTTGGTTGTACTTTGAACAAAACAAGAAGAGCATTGAGCAGTCGCGACAAGCGGTGGAGTCTGAGCCGTTAATCTGGCCTTGAGCCAGATTTGAAGTGTCCTCAATTTGAAGTGAGGACACTTCAAATTTACTTCTTCAGTTTGGCGAGCCTTATCCAGGACGAGGATGTGACGAGACTTTTCTGACCCCGGGAGGAACTTGCATTCTGAAGCACCAGGGGCCCAAACATATCAAATGTAGGCAGAGCCATTTTTTCTGCTAATTCTGATTGTTGAAGAAGTGCAAGTCTTGCCCAGGTGGAAAGCGTCAAAGGTCACTTGCCTAGAGCAAATTTTAATGAATTGGCACAAAGTGAATTACAAGAATAACACTGCTAACAGGACTAAGATGTGAAAAATATATGTTGTTTGCAGGGGCGTTGGACTGGGGGTAAAACCGATACTGATTACCAGGGCCCTAGGGGAGAGAGGGCCCTTGAAAAGTCTGTAATATATTTTATTTCACCTGGATATTTTCATTTCCTAATTAAATTTCAGAATGCATGTCAGATGGAATGTAAAGTTAGTGTATTGGCTGAATAACTTGGTTGATTGACTGACAAAAAAAGACTATCTAAGGTCTCACCCACCCCTTGCTAATGCGCCAAATGGTTTAGTCCGTCTGCACGCATGCACATTAGCTAGTTCAGTTGAGCGTCTGGTGGAGCGCAAACTTCTGCTTTAGAAATGTCTGTCTCAAAGAAAGCCAAATCAGGCTACCAAAACAAAAGGAAAGACAGGAAGAGGAGAGAAAACAAAATGAGGGGAAACAATTGGTAACTGACTTCTTTTCAAAGAAAGGTGAGCACAAACTAAAAAACGAAATGCATGGAGCTAAACTGCTTGAATATCTCCGTGACTGTTAGTGCTAAAAACGAACTGAGACAACCCATATAAAGAGCAGAACATACACTTTCAAATGATAATTTGGTTATACTTGTAATCTGAGGTAAAGGCTAAATAAATAAACTACACTGGCAATGCTGTTTGTATATAACACACCACTGTAATGGCCTAATTTAAAACATGTTTAATTATAAATTAATAGGCTATAATGTCTATAATTAGCAATAATAGGCTAATCAGTGTCATAGGTAGCTTGGTAGCTCATCGGTAGATACATATCATGTCAACATTATAGTTATGTCAGATTCAGTAGATGTAAACATTGTGAAACACATGGCCCTCAGTTTCAGAAACTGTCACACTAGGGAGCAACAGACCCCTCAGCCTCCTTTTTGGATTTGAAACAAGGGAAGCTTATATCAAAATTAAAGCAAACCATCTTTAGCCATTTTGACTAAAAAGTGTTAGGTAACACCACCATCTTAGTGTGTTTTATTATATTAGGTTACAATTAGGATAAGAGGTTAATATCCAATGTATCCTTCATAGAGAAAGATGACAGAGAACATCTGATTGAGGATGATGGGAGTGAAGACAGCAGGGAGCATGAGTGTTGCTCTGAGCACAGTGTGGAAATGAGAGCTGCGGAACTGGAAAGTAGGCAGAGCAGTGCAGACCAGTTTTTGCCACAGGATCCAGGACTATGGCCAGATGAATTAACAGATGATCAGAGAGACACCTGCTAGGTTTGCAGGTTAAATTTGGACATAAGATTGGTGAATGTGGCAAAAGAATTATCAAAAAAAAGATCTGAAAAGCAGGCCATCCCCTTTTCTTTCCAACTTTTAAAATTGTGATCAATAGCTGGTGGTAAAAACAAGTGATTGTTGCAAATAGGACTTAAAACAGATAGTGACTCTAACCGAAAATGTTGTCGAAATTGTTTCCAGATTTTTAAAGTTGATAGCACAATAGGATTTCCATTATAATTGGAGTGATGCATAGACAAAGGAGCAAAGACAAGTGCAGGAAGAGAAGAAGAAAGACAAGTAGCAGCTTCTAGAGTACACCAGTTTACCTCCGTCGCATTACACCACAGGAAAATCTTAGAAATATTGGCGGACCAATAATAAAAAAGAAAATTTGGCAGAGCTAGACCTCCATCACGTTTATTTCGTTGCAGGATAATTTTATTCACTTTAGGAATTTTACCAGCCCAGATAAATGAGTAGATGATTTTATCTAGACATTTAAAAAAAGATTTAGGTAGAAAAAGAGGGAGAGACTGAAAGAGAAATAAAAGTCGCGGCAAAATATTAATTTTAATGGTCTCCACTCTCCCAACAAGAGAAAGGGGTAGGCTGTCCCACCGTTTTAAGTCTAGTTTAATTTGATCAACCAAATTTGTAAAGTTAGTTTTATGGAGAGAACTGAAAGAGTGTGAAATGTTTACACCTAAATATCGAAACCCTGAGAGGTGCAAAATTAAAAGGAAGGGTGCTTATCGGAATTTTTTTAGCCATGTCATTTATGGGGAAACATTCATTTTTGGTAAAGTTTAATTTGTAACCTGAAAAGGAGCCAAAGGTGTCGAGCAAGTGCATAATCTCGTTGACGCAGCTAACTGGGTCCTGTACATACAATAACAAGTCGTCCGCATAGAGAGAAACACAATGTTCTGTGCCTCCCCTCTGGATCCCGCGTATAGACGAGGATGCTTTTAAGGCGATAGAAAGTGGCTCGATAGCTAAAGCAAAGAGAAGAGGAGACCGAGGGCCACCCTGCCTTGTCCCACGGGAGAGAAGAAAGAATGATGAACTCTCAGCATTAGTTTTAACACTTGCAAAGGGAGCCGAATATAGGAGGTGAATCCATGAGATAATATTGTGCCCAAACCCAAACCTTTCTAATACAGTAAATAAATAATTCCATTCCACATGGTCAAATACTTTTTCAGCATCAAGAGAGATTATCATTTCAGAAGTCTTAGACAGAGATGGACTAAAAAGTATATTTAACAAACACCAGATATTAGATGACATCTGACGTCCCCTAATAAAGCCGGTCTGATCCTCAGAAATAATATCAGGAAGACGCACATCGATGCGCTATGCCAGCACCTTTGCTAGAATTTTTAGGTCAGCATTCAATAAACTAATAGGTCTATAGATACTACATAAAGTTGGGTCTTTATTTTTTTTTAATAAAAGGGAAATAGATGCTTGATTTAATGAGGCTGGGAGAAAACCCTGCTCAAATGACTCCACATACATATCAAACAATAAGGGGGCTAACTGCGCTGAGAATTTCTTATAAAAGTCTAAGGGGAAGCCATCCGGCCCTGGCGCCTTGTTACACTGCATGAGACCAATGCAGGTGGTAATTTCATCTAGCTTGAGAGGAACATTTAATGTCTCCTCTGTTAATGTGTTAATAGTGGGTATATTTAAATTTTGTAGAAAAGACTCATTAAGGAAGCATCAGACGGAGGTTGAGAAGTATAAAGACTTGAGTAAAAGGAGGAAAAGAGAGAGTTAATTTTTTGAGGGTCAGTAATGAGCTTATTAGAATGGTTATCATAAATCTTTGTGATATAGCGTGATGCTGACTGATGTTTAAGCTGAGAAGCAAGAAGACGGCCTGCTCTATCCCCATGTTCATAATAGATGGCTTTAGTTCTTTTAATCAAATATTCTGCTTTATTTGTTGAAAGCAAATCCAATTCAGTTAGTAACTTTGATCGTTTTAACTTAAGATCAGGTTTGGGATTGCTTGAATACTGTCTATCCACCTCTAAGATTGAACGGATAAGCTCTTGTTGCCGAGATTTTCTAGACTTGGCTAGGTGAGCACTGAAGGAAATGATTCGGCCACGAATAAACGCTTTAAATGTCTCCCATAGAAGAGAAGCAGACACGGTTTCTGATTTGTTCGTCTCAATGAAAAAATAAAAGTATATCCAAAAAAATCTATATTTTTGGATAGAAATTCACAGAAGTCAGTTCTAGCAAGAAGCCCTACATCAAATTTCCACTGAGGTTGGCTCTTAAAAGCAGGCAAAAAGGAGATATCTAACATGTGCGGGGCATGATCGGAAATAACAATGGCAGAGTAATCTGAGGAAATAACTGAAGAAAGTAGGGCTTTATCAAGGAAGTAATCAATCCGAGAGTAAACATGGTGCACACCAGAGAAGAAAGAAAATACCTTGTCAGAGGGATGAAAAAAGCGCCAGGGATCTATGCAGCCAAATTGATTTGTCAGCGAAATTAGAGACCTGGACTAGCAGAAAGAGAAGATGATTTAGTCGCAGATTTATCAAGATTATTATCAATAACACAGTTAAGGTCCCCTCCAAAAATAAGGTGATGAGTGTCAAGATTTGGTATTTTTGAGAAAAGCCATCCATCCATCCATCCATCTTCGTCCGCTTATCCGGTGTCGGGTCGCGGGGGGAGCAGCTCCAGCAGGGGACCCCAAACTTCCCTTTCCCGAGCAACATTAACCAGCTCCGACTGGGGATCCGAGCGTTCCCAGGCCAGGTTGGAGATATAATCCCTCCACCTAGTCCTGGGTCTTCCCCGAGGCCTCCTCCCAGCTGGACGTGCCTGGAACACCTCCCTAGGGAGGCGCCCAGGGGGCATCCTTACCAGATGCCCGAACCACCTCAACTGGCTCCTTTCGACGCAAAGGAGCAGCGGCTCTACTCCGAGCTCCTCACGGATGACTGAGCTTCTCACCCTATCTCTAAGGGAGACGCCAGCCACCCTCCTGAGGAAACCCATTTCGCCGCTTGTACCCTGGATCTCGTTCTTTCGGTCATGACCCAGCCTTCATGACCATAGGTGAGGGTAGGAACGAAAACTGACCGGTAGATCGAGAGCTTTGCCTTCTGGCTCAGCTCTCTTTTTCGTCACAACGGTGCGATAGATTGAATGCAATACCGCACCCGCTGCGCCTATTCTCCGACCAATCTCCCGCTCCATTGTCCCCTCACTTTCGAACAAAACCCCAAGGTACTTGAACTCCTTCACTTGGGGTAAGGACTCATTCCCTACCTGGAGAAGGCATTCCATCGGTTTCCTGCTGAGAACCATGGCCTCCGATTTAGAGGTGCTGATCCTCATCCCAACCGCTTGACACTCGGTTGCGAACCGATCCAGTGAGTGCTGAAGGTCGCAGGCCGATGATGCCATCAGGACCACATCATCTGCAAAGAGCAGCGATGAGATCCCCAGCCCACCAAACTGCAACCCCTCCCCACCCCGACTACGCCTCGATATCCTGTCCATAAATATTACAAACAGGATTGGTGACAAAGCGCAGCCCTGGCGGAGGCCAACCCTCACCTGAAACGAGTCCGACTTACTACCGAGAACCCGGACACAGCTCTCACTTTGGTCATACAGAGATTGGATGGCCCTGAGTAGAGACCCCTCACCCCATACTCCCCGCAGCACCTCCCACAGTATCTCCCGGGGACCCGGTCATACGCCTTCTCCAAATCCACAAAACACATGTAGACCGGTTGGGCATACTCCCAGGCTCCCTCCAGGATCCTTTGAGAGTGAAGAGCTGGTCCGTTGTTCCACGACCAGGACGGAATCCGCATTGTTCCTCCTCAACCCGAGGTTCGACTATCGGCCGAACCCTCCTTTCCAGCACCTTGGAGTAGACTTTACCAGGGAGGCTGAGAAGTGTGATACCCCTATAATTGGCACACACCCTCTGGTCCCCTTTAAAAAAGAGGAACCACCACCCCAGTCTGCCACTCCTTTGGCACCGTCCCAGACTTCCACGCAATGTTGAAGAGGCGTGTCAACCAGGACAACCCCTCCACACCCAGAGCCTTGAGCATTTCTGGACGGATCTCATCAATCCCCGGGGCTTTGCCACTGTGTAGTTGTTTGACTACATCAGTGACTTCCGCCTGGGAAATCGACGACAATCCCCCGTTATCCTCCAGCTCTGCCTCTAACATAGAGGGCGATTAGTCGGATTCAGGAGTTCCTCAAAGTGCTCCCTCCACCGCCCCTATTACCTCCTCAGTGGAGGTCAACAGTGTCCCATCCTTACTGTACACAGCTTGGATGGTTCCCCGCTTCCCCCTCCTGAGGTGGCGAACAGTTTTCCAGAAACACTTTGGTGCCGACCGAAAGTCCTTCTCCATGTCTTCTCCAAACTTCTCCCACACCCGCTGCTTTGCCTCTTTCACGGCAGAGGCTGCAGCCCTTCGGCCCTTCGGTACCCTGCAACTGCCTCCTCCGAGTCCTCCGAGATAACATATCCCGGAAGGACTCCTTCTTCAGTCGGACGGCTTCCCTGACCACTGGTGTCCACCACGGTGTTCGTGGGTTACCGCCCCTTGAGGCACCTAAGATCCTAAGACCACAGCTCCTCGCCGCAGCTTCAGCAATGGAAACTTTGAACATTGTCCACTCGGGTTCAATGCCCCCAGCCTCCACAGGGATGCACGAAAAGCTCCGCCGGAGGTGTGAGTTGAAAGTCTGTCGGACAGGGGCCTCCTCCAGACGTTCCCAATTTACCCGCACTACACGTTTGGGCTTACCAGGTCTGTCCAGAGTCTTCCCCCACCCCCTGACCCAACTCACCACCAGATGGTGATCGGTTGACAGCTCTGCCCCTCTCTTCTTCTCTCTCTTTTTGAGAAAAGCATAGACATAAAAGAAGGGTTATCCCAATTCGGGGCATATACATTTACTAACACTACTGGAGTTTGAAAAAGAATGCCACTGACGATTACAAAGCGTCCATCAGGGTCTGAAAGTACGTGCTCTGCTAGAAACATGACTCTGTTATTTATCAGAATTGCAGTACCTCTGGATTTGCTATTAAAGCTAGAATGAAATACTTGACCAACCCATTGTTTACGCAATCTGGTATGATCACATGCACGCAAATGTGTCTCCTGAAGAAACATAATATCAGAGGACATTGATTTTAGATGGGAAAAAAACTCTGGAACGTTTAATTTGGCCACCAAACCCACGTACGTTCCATGTAATAATTCTAATATTGTGTCCAACCCCTCCCGCCTTAGAATTAACAGGAGGCTTGTTCATAAAACTGCAAAGTAGGACATAATAATCTAAATTGGGTAAAAGATTAAAAAAGCCAATGCTTTTTTAAACTCAAAAAGGTTAGCATATGTAAGAGACAACAATAAATGCCAAGTAAGGGCCCGTTCACATTGTACGCGGCATGCGCTGCGCTCGCCGCTAGGTTGTCCTATTCCCAACTATATGTGTTGTGCTTGCCGCCAGGCGCAGCGCAAAATTACGTCATACATGCGCCAATATTGGAATGCACGTCACGTCTGCGTCCGGTGTTTACATCAGACATGCGATATTGTGTAGGATACACAGTAGAGATTTGGTGGAGACGATGTTTCTGTCTGTGAAACAAAATAAAGCCTTGGCACTTGCCCTGGTTGTGAGGAGAAGACGGAGGAAGGCAGCTGCAGCAGCAGCAAGAAGGGTGTGGGTGCACGAGACCCTCAGGTCCAGAGAGGAGTTGGGGGAATTCCGGCTGGTGAAGGAGCTCCGCTTTCACTGTGATCAGTTTCAAGGGTACTTTCGGCTCAACAGGGAGCAATTTGACTGTTGGGCCTACGATTTCCCGGATGCAAACTACATTCCGAAAGCCCATTTCTCCAACGGAGCGTCTGGCAATTTGTCTGAGGTGAGGTACATGGCAATATCTGTCATCTGTAGCAACATTAGCATCAGCTGAGTGATAACGTACGCATTAATGGAATGTTGTTGCCAAAGTTCTCTCTTGTTTAGTAGGCCTACGCTAGCTTGTGGTGATTACATTTCTGTCTGTTACTAATTGTGTCGATAGTAATAACCTAGCGTGGATAATAATGATTATTAATGATAGACTGTTGCACAGAACAGGCGGATAAAGGACAAATTGCATTGTTGTGCCTGTGTTCCTGTGTTCATCTTCTAACTTGAATGATTAACTATGACCTGCAGCACTACCTACAACTAGCATAGCTAGCTAATTCCAGCACGTATCACCTGACTATAACCAACTAACACTTCAATTTATAGAAATAGCACTTACTGATACATTAACTTGTACTTATCATATACTCTATCTAGATTTGTTCCTTGTTGGGAGTCACTGTGGTCGAAAGGCGTCAGCCAAATGAAATGAAATATAATTAATAGTTAATAGTAAATTTCAGATACCTGGCCACGGGTGACTCCTACAAGACCATTGCCAGTAGTTACCGGGTGGGCATCTCCACTGTGGCAGGCATTGTGCCAGAGGTGTGTGGAGCCATTTGGGATAACCTGGTGGAGGAATAAATGCCTGTTCCAATGGCTGCCCATTGGAAGGAGATTGCCCAGAGCTTCTGGGAAATGTGGCTGTTCCCCAACTGTGTAGGGGCAATAGATGGGAAGCATGTGCTCATTCAGGCACCACCTCATTCCGGCTCCCAGTATTTCAATTATAAGGGAACCTTCTCCATAGTGCTGCTGGTGGTCGTGGATACGAGATACCTCTTCAAGGTGGTGGATGTTGGAGCCTTCGGGCGCAACAGTGATGGAGGCACCCTTGCAGCTTCTGCGTTTGGAGCAGCCTTGCGAGGAGACAAGCTGGGTCTTCCGGAGGATGTCCTCATCCCTGGCGCTGAACACCTGGGGCCCATGCCTCATGTGTTTGTGGGGGATGAGGCTTTCCCCCTGAGGTGTTCTATTTGATTTGTATTAAGTGCATGTACTGGTTTAACAGCGTCATTCACCTTGTCATTATGTATTGTAGGATTTTGAACAGCACTGTGTTAAACTACAATGTCTAATTGGATATTATTACATTGTGATGTCAACAATGTATTATGTAGAAATTGTAATCTGTATGTACATGTCCTTACATCATCATTTTGTGTAGGAGGAATTTACTGAGACCCTATCCTGGAAGGGACATCACCCAGCCAAGGAGGACCTTCAACAGCCGCCTGTTACGTGCTAGGAGAGTGGTTGAGAATGCCTTTGGCATCGTTGCTGCACAGTGGAGGATCTACCACCGTGTCATTGGAGTGAGCACTGAAAATGCAGATACCATTGTGAAGGCAACAGTGGCTCTGCACAATTTTCTGCTGTGGAACTCCCCGGTTGAAGCTCCCTGCTCTACAGAATGTAGGCAGAGTCGCCACCAACAACACCACCCAAGAGGCTATAGCCATACGGGAGGTTTTCAAAACCTACTTCTCCTCTCCTGCTACGGCAATACCTCGGACCCCAGTGGCCTGACGTCCTTCTAACCCACACCTGCTGCCTCACTTCAACGGAAGAACACAAAGGCTCTTTTAAAAGCCACTCTCTTATTCATTAAAAAGCTGTTTCCAAAGTGTCCACATGAAATGACATGATGATCTGATATAATAACAAGGACACATTACTTCAATCATAAATCACTCTCACTCATCCACCCCCGGAATATACACACATCAATCATATGCAGTCACTTATGTGAAGTTTATTTTGTAACATAAATAACACCCATACAACAAAAGTTAACTAATGGTTGCCAGATCTATGAAAATAAATGAAATTAATTCTCTGCCTGTGATTTGCAGACTTGTGATGTGAGTGCAGCTGATGTGGAAAATGTGGAACACAGGAAGGTAAGTATTTGCGAGTGAAACATAAGAAGAAATAGTGATAGTGTGTGTGTAGTGATAGTGTACGGAACAGTTCAAGAAAACTCTGCCCTATGCAGAGTAGCGAGGAATTCCATTTGCACCTCGCTCCTCTTCTCCCTGGGCAGATTTCGGAGCCGTGGGGCTAGGATCAGCAGAAACCGCTCGGTGTCATCCGTTTTCTGCTGTAGCACATTGAGGACACTTGCCTCAAACTCATCCCCCTGTTTCTTGCGTCTCTTGCCGGAGCCCTGCCGAGACTGGGGTGTTGCTGGAGGAGGCTGCATGGTCGATGGAGCAGGCTGCAGAGATGGAGCAGGCTGCAGGGTTGCTGGAGCAGGCTGCAGAGATGGAGCAGGCTGCAGGGTTGCTGGAGCAGGCTGCAGGGATGGAGCAGGCTGCAGGGTTGCTGGAGGCTCCCTGTGCTCTACAGGGTCCTCCACAATCTGCCAACCTTCTAGCTGCACACCTTGGAGGCACATGGTGTAGCTAGAGCACCCCTCCTGTGGGGAAAGGGGCTGGGACTGGGGAAGGGACTGGGACTGGGGCAGGGACTGGGACTGGGGCTGGGACAGGGGTGGGGACAGCCACGGGACTGGGAAAGGTTAGAAGATGTTGCTCTCTCCCTGATGTGTGGCTCCAGAAAGGAGAAAATTGGAAAGTACATCCAGGTACTTTTGTGGCCACTTTTTTTCTCTCTCTGTTGCCTCCTCTCCTTTAAGAACCTGTCTCTTAGATTCTTCCACCTTTTCTCACACTCCTCCTCTAAATAGACGTGTGGATAATTAGCATTTCTTAATAAAATGTTGCATTTCAACACTGTCATTGCATGTTTACATACATATGTAAGAGGTCTGCAGTCATTGCAGTGGTATATAATAAAACTAAGATATGAGCCTAAATTCATTCATTCATTCATAAATACATACTCTGGAGAACACTTTGTTTAATGCATATGTGCAATTTATTCCTCCCACACTGGAGCTTACACACTTGGAAATGGGTACAGTTATTCTGTGTACAGGCCATATACCTAACTACCTATACGTGAACTGAAAATGAACATGACTTGTGTCATTGGTCCAAGCTTATTTTACATCATATAAACATTAAAATACAAATGTATCCTACACATACCTGTATGGAGCTGTATTATCAACTTGGTATTTGTATCTCACAACAGTAGCTTCAGTTCTTCTCAGTTGCTTTGGCACATTTCTCAGGTCAGAGATGACAATAATGTGTAACTTTGTCACATAGGGAATTGTGCTCTCTTTCATGTGCATTGGTCTATACTTACAGAGTGAACTGTTAAATATGGACAACAACACAAAGCATATTGGTATGAACGATGGCGTGAGGACTTGTCAGTTTGATTGTGTCATTTGTATGAATACTTGCTGTGGACACAAACAAAAGATTTCCAGCAAGATACAGGCATGTGCTGGTCAGTGACTATGCGGTGCAGTTTCAACCAATTGTTTTAAAAGAAATGCACTTTTTTAATAATGTGCAAATGAGAATTATATTTTAAAAACCTACCAAAGTAACTGAGAAGAAAAGTAACAGTTATGATTGTATTTCAGTGAAGACATGTCCATGTTGATTTCACATAGCTAAAACAAACCTGAATGATTTCAATAAGGAGGCTACAATAAGCTACACACCTGGCATGCCTATTATGGTAGAAATATGCCTCCACAGCATGGCTTTCCGTGTTGTGTCGTACAGCTCTGGAAGGTCACTGACGGCCAAGATCAACCTCTCGTCCATGTTCCTTTGTGGTTCCACCACGTGTGTTTGGTGTTTACTTTTTTTTCTTTTAATTCAGACACGTCACAGGGCACCGCGGCCGCTCGTGCCGCGGTCCAAGTTGAACCATGTTGAACTTTGAACGCAGCACGCGCAAGAGCGGCCAGCCGCAAAATTCCAAGAAGAACGAGTGCACATAACGAAGCTAGTGGCTAGTGGGCCTGTGTATAAATATACCGGTACATACATACATATGCATGCACCATATTGCTCCATGAAGGAGACAAAAAAAAAAAAAAGTCTATTGCATTAAAGCATTTGAGAGAGAGAGAAATAGATGCATCTCCTTGTCATCAACGCCGGTTCTAAAGTTACTCAGCAAAGTTTTGGTGGTAGAATTTTTCTGCAGCCTCAGGAGAGTCAAAATAGTGCTCCGTATTGTTGTATGACACACGAAGTCTGGCCGGGTAGATCATGCCAAAGCGAACACTGCCTTTATACAACAGGCCCTTGATGTTGTTGAAAGCAGCTCTCCTATTAGCCACCGAAGCGCAAAAGTCCTCATAGAATATGATTCTGTGTCCCTTGAAAGTAATTTCTTTTGACGATTTAGCGAATTTGAGCACAGCCTCCTTCTCCACGTAGCGATGGAATCTCACTATAATCGGACGGGGATTTTGACCTTGGCGCAGTTTTGGCTGTAAGCTCCGATGGGCGCGATCAAGCTCCGGTGGGGAGGGAAGAGCGTCGCCTGCAACCTCGGAGAATAATTCTGTCATGAACTTCCTGGCATCCTTACCCTCAATATCCTCCGGAAGACCCACCACACGGATATTCTGCCGTTTGGACCGAGAAACGAGATCTTCCAAGTTAGCTCTTAAAGCGACATTCTCCTCCGTCACCAACACCAACTTTGACTGAAGAGTAGAGACCTCCTGTTCGAGATGTGTAATCCTGTCGCTGTGGTCGGATAAGCTAGTTTCCATATCAGTGATTGTAGTCGCTTGAGTAGCCAGGGTAGACCCAATAGAAGAAATGGATGAGTGAATTGACTCCAATGACGAATTCAGCAGCGCGGTGAGTTCACCAGTCATGTTTCTCCTTAGTTTATCAAGTTCGCTCACCAGTGTGTCGGTCGTTAGCGGGCTTGCGCCGGCGTCCGACATCTTGCCACTTTCATGCCTAGAATTAGGCGCCTTGGATTGAGGATTGATTTTGCCACCTGCTCACGTAACTTTACTCATCAGGAACATATAACGTTAACAAGTATCAACAGTAGCACAAAAATAGCTAAAAAGCCCCAAATGTAGTGTTATGAGGAAATAAATATTAAATTTTAGTCGGAGCACTAACACCACGCGTCTCTCCACTACATGGCAAAACCGGAAGTCCGACTATGAAGTGAGTTAACATACCAAAGCCTCCAATGTCATGGTCTTGCTCTGTGGTTGTAGAGTCAAAATCCACAGGCTCCACAGTTCCAAACTCTGATGCTGTGACTTCTGCGTTGCTGTTATCAGATTCAGATTCTCCCACTATCTTCAGCGTCACTTAACGCAATCTCATCTTTCCAGATGAGATTGCGTTAAGTGACGTTAAATGGCATTAGTTAAATGGCATTAGTAAAACTCACATAAATAGCTGGACATATAAATCTGTGGTTGAAATAGCCACATCAAATAAAAAGACCTAGGGAAAAGATAGTAGGCCTGTGGTTTTGTACTTGCCACTTTTTGCAAAGTAACTACTTTTACTTGAGTAGTTTTGAGATATTATACCTGTGTTTATGTTTAATGTGGTCCATGAGCAGATAAGATAAAACAATCCATGTAAAATGATTACACAATATGATATTATGTTAATATTTAACGTAATTCGACTGCACCTCCACAAACATAATTTTGAATTTCTGTCCAGCCATACTGTAGACTGTACGCTATTTCTGAATAGTAGTCCTCAACTCATATTTGGACATGAAAGGTGATTTTTTTTCTTGGAAAAGGATGCTGACTCCGCCAAGTCTAGATGTTTATAAATTAATATTCAAAGGAAAAAACAAACACTCAGATAATATCTACAAGGGCTAATTTCTATACAAACCTTCAATTTCAATCTCATCCAGTGACTTCCCCTGCATGCTGGAAAGGTGTCCTTTCTCCATTGACAAAAGCAGTTTGGAAATCTTAGCCAGTTGTGTTGTGGGAACTGGTAATCTGTAGAAGTCGCGGTGAACACGGATGTTGTGACCCAGGAAATCTGCAACCTGATCAAGTTCATTGTTTTTTAAATTAAGGACTTGTGGCAACATGTTTCCTGAGTTGTGTTGGCCTTTGCTCCACTGGTTTGCATGAACACGCAAACAGTCCTGTCCTCTGTAGTGGCTCATTGACGTTGGTCTTGTAAACAGGAAGACATTTGTGGCACAAACGCCACATTCAGTTCTTCTACTGGCAAGTAGTGATAAAGCATCCACCACACTTGGTGTGAGCAGAACTGCAACCTTTCTGCCCCTTTTCCCCATGATTTCAATTCGGCTGAAATAGTTGCAGAGCTTCTGTTCAGTCTTCGACAACCCCATGGCAACATCTTCATGGAGCTTTGTGTTGTCCCTTTCATGAAAACTTTTGAGGCGCATTTTTGAAACTTCCCCAGCACGCCTTTGATTGAACACAATGATTTGTGCAAGTGTGAGTTTTGCAAGTTGAGCATAGTTCTGAGTGGTGGACTCTTCCTTCAAGCTGCAGAAGGCACTTTCTGCAGATTTCTCAAGGTACTGATGAAAGAACATGTTCAGTGAAAGGCAATGTTGATGGTTTGTTGTATTTTGCATCACTCACTGTGTTCTGGGCACTGTGAGACACCAACTCTGACCACCTGGAGGTGTACAACTTCTTGAATATGTCAGTGTACCTGATCTTCATCTTCTGCCATGAGTGCTCTACATTGAATAATGTCAGCGATTTTCTGCAGTCTATGCCCCAGTTTCAGCGCAAGGCTTGGTTTTTCTTCATCAAAACCTGAAACTTTCTTTACTGCTTGCACAACTCTCTGGAAGTTAGCAGGTTTAACAACGTCCTCTAGGTTATGTACTGAGAATTCTGTAAGCAGGCATAACAACAAACGCCCCACTTCAAAGAGCTTCTGTCGAATGTATTCATGTATTTGTAGGGTCCTGTCCATGTTTGTTGTAGAGTGACTGGGCAAACTCAATAATAGAGAGGTCATTTCACACAACTGAGGCCACCTCATCTTGTTTCATGACACTAAGGAGCTTCCACACTCCACTTGAGATCTGCTGACAGAATGTAGACTCCAGAGATACAGCCAAGCCCAGTACTTCTCCCAGGTTTGTCATCCAAATCTTCATTTTCTGGCTTAAAGGGGCATCTGCGGACATGTCTCCAAAGCTCCTTACGTATGTACATCCCTTGACAATACATACAGTGAATAAACTTTCCTGCCAGTGTTTTGGCTTTTGGCTTTCTCTTCACTTTCAGTGAAACTGCAAAACTGCAGTGTTATGTTTAACATTTCCCTTATGCCTCATTTTTTCTAATAGCTCTTTTGAGTCCTCAGGAAGGGAAAATGCATGGACAATTTCAGCATGTGTCTTGTGTGTTTTCAAGTGGCGGGAAATTTTGCTATGTGGCTTACCACAAACATAACAGTAATTTTTTAACTCATAATCAGATGTGGTAATTCATATTCATGAGTCACAGCTTCTTCCTCTGGCTTTTCCTTTGATGACTCTTTGATAGAATTGTCAGCAGCATTGGGAATCATCTTATTTTTAAGGGGTGGCCAACATTTTGATGTACTGCGCACAACTGGGTGCCTGTGTCTGACCCATAAGATGTTCCAACATCAGGTATTACTGGTTTTACTTGAATATGTGCAGCTCTTGCCTTACTTGACATTAAGGGTATGCTGGCATCTGAATCATATTCATCATCCTCCGAGTCAGGTATGTATTCCTTGTCAGACATGTCCTCAGCATCATCAGATGATATTTGGTCCAATTCTGGATGTGGAATTTTGTCCTGATCTGACAGCAGTTCATCCTCAGAAGCCTCAGAAGACTGCTGCGCCTGAATTGGTGAGAAAGCAAATTATTTTACAGGGTGATTGAATCTTAGACAGTTCAAGTTCAACACTCACTCAGTAGATACTCACCTGTACTGTGCAAGTAATCTCCTGTAATTTGCTTGAGGCAGGATTTATGCCAGACCCCTGAACAAACTGTAACACATTTTGAGTAAAATAATGTTAACACTGTAGGTCTATTTAAGTGGTTAGAGCACAACACATGTACACTCTATACTAATTCACTAAATATCTAACCTGTACATCGATAGCCAAGCCAGGAAGATACGGGTCCCACACAATTAACACACTTGTCCAAGGAGGATATTGTTGCGCACACCAGACAGTGTTTGACACTGTTGGCGAAAGATTTAGTAGTATTTATTTATGCCACATAGTTTGGACACAAAGATATTTCATATTTACATGTCAGTATCTAATAACTTTAAACCCAATACCAATGTGACATTTATTTACTTCATACATATTATTACCCTTTTATTGTATTTTGTTATTTATAGCGTATCTTATTAATAGCATATCCTATATCCTTCATATTTTTTAAATTGTAGATGGGGAATTCCTCAGTGCCAGGAGCTGACTTGTTGTAGCCCAGTATAACTAATAGGGTGCCTATCCATTACATGTAACCAAATAACTTACCATTCACATTAAACCAACATACAGATCAAATGCAGGCAGTGCAAGTTTTCTTAAAAAACAAAGTGATGCCTCTGATGACATGACCCTCTAAACTGTATGGTTCTCCCAAGTCATATTTGGGTGGGGTTCACTGTTTAATACACATACACTCAGGTATTAGACAGACTGAAGCTGGAAAAAGCATGTTTAGACAATGTTCTACTCAACATTGTCCACATAAAGCATGACACACACACACACACACACAAATAACTTCACTAAGTTGTACATGAGATTTAATTTACCTCTCCAACCTTGGTGAGTGGGCCGAGCTCTGGACTGGTCTGATTTGGGTGGCTGACGGCTGTATTGTTAGGCTTTGGTTCTGACCCAGCAAACAGAGAAACAAACACAGACTAGGAGTGCGATTAACAGAATTTGTTTTAATAATTGTTCAGTTCTTTAGGTGGCCAAGGAAAGCTAACACGGGGTAGATCGGCTATGGGCTGGATAGATACTGGGGCAGGCAGAGGAATGTCCAAAATGTTCATGCAGCAATCCAAACAAGATGGTTGAATGAAGGAGTGAGTGGAGCTGCAGCAAGGAACACCACAGCAGCAGGTCTTGTGGTGTAGGTCTGAACAGGAACAAAAAAAACTCAAAAACAAAAACTAACAGACCAAGTTCAACTGCACTTACAGTTACTGCACTGGTAGGTGCAACAATCTGGCACCAAGGAGAGCCAAGCCCAGGAATATATACTGCAGGTTTGCTGAGTAGAATTGGAAGCAGCTGTGCAGGTAAGTATCAGTGGGATTGCCAGCAGCTGCGCAGAGAGGTAGATTCCCAGCCACGCCCCTTGACCTACTTCCAGGAGAGTTTATCAAACACCCATACAGACACCCAACACACAGTGGGGACAAAACAAGGGGAGAGAGGCACACATAACGGGGAGAACAGCTGCCCACATAACAGTATGGATGCACTTGCTCTCAGTGGTCAGCTGTAGAAGATGAAACAGAGACAAAGTACAATAAAGACAAAATCCTGGGAACGTACTACTAGAGAGAATATTTGACATCTGAATAAAAAAAGAAGACATACCTCTTCAGTCTCAATTGTGGATTGTGGATTTGTGGCACCACAAATCTTTGGAGCCATTTTGTCATCAAGGGCCTGTAAAAAAAAAAAAAAAAAAAAAAAATATTATCTATATATATATATATATATATATATATATATATATATATATATATATATATTGTTCCCTATGTAGTATTCTGTGAAAAGATATCATGGCTGTATTTCTATGAGTGTTTTGTGGAAAACATGTAGTCTCTGAAACGGTTCTCTAGTCACTGAACAGGCCACATGACTACAGTCTGTAGACTATGAAAACTATACTCTGATGAATACAGCATTTGATTACTTCGTTGTATATAAATTGCCAGACCACTTGCTAGAATGATTGCACTTCTAGAATAAGTGGCTGTAAGCTTGCAGCCAAATGCAGGCAGTCCAAGTGTTCTTATAATAGTTGGAAACAGTGTATGTGCAATATGTTTATTATAGTTTATATAAGATCAATACTCTAATAAGTTATTAGTAGTAGTGTTTAAAGAGCACATTTGTTCACTAATCAGCAATACACACATTTTTTGTCAACACCGTCAGTTTTTCGTCAGATGTATGTTTTTGTTAATTTTTTGGGAAAACAAATATTCTTCCTTCAGTTTATGTTGTTTTTGTAATAATAGACCATCTGATCTACATCACATCTACTTAGTTTTTACAATATTGAAATTAAGTTTAATTAAGTTTGAAAATGCAAATTTAGAAAGCTGGGTTTTCAGAATAGTGTGAAATCACAACTTAAGTTTATATATTGTATTTTTTTTGACATAGAGTAACTAAACACTATCACTACATACTTCAGAACTTTAGATTCTTGTTGGATTGGAAGAATTAAAATTGTATACTTTTTAGTGTGTCTGACGGAGTTGACACAAATCCAGTTCTGAAGGGAAACATGTTTATTTGTTAAATGTGTTTTTATTTAGAACCTGTTCCTTTACATGTTTAAATAGCTAAGACCTTTCTCTGCAGAAACATAACTCTAATTGATATATAGTGTATTTTAAAAAAAAGTTTTTTAAAACGTGTTTTGTCATGACTCTCAAGAATCAGTGCACTGTAAAAAGCAACCTATAGAATCTACTCAGTAAATGTGAGGTAACAATTTGCACTCAGTCTGTTTGGGTAGATTTCACCACATGTTTTGAGTGAAGCATATCTACATTTAACAGCTATGATACACTAAAAGAAATTAGGTAAAGTCTACCTAATATTTCTCAATACATTACACAACTGATTACTTATAAAAAGTAAGTAACATTACCTCTTGATTGTAAGCACTTAATAATTGTTATTAATAATTGAACAATATGAGTAATTAATCATTACTTATTCAGGGAAGGTAAACTTTACTTTAAAAATATTATTGTCAGACACAGGAGATATTTGATCATGTCAATTTCTTTTAATCAGTGAAATGTTCAAAATAACCCTCTCCAGCATATTCAACTGAAACAAGTTTTAAACCCTTCATATGTGGATTCCAGTTTGTTTGTTATACCAAACATGAACATCTTACATTTTTTTATATGTTTGAGGAACATATGCAAATATTTGCAAAGCCTTATGGGATTGTTGAAGATAACCAGTCAGTCTGTGCCTGAACAAAAAACAGCATTTTCCACATCTCAACACCATGTCCCTTTGGTTAAATGAATTGACAGCCTAGTACCAGTCAGAAACACACTGAGTTCAGTCCTTGCTCAACCAATATGTATCTTTTGAATAACATTGATCCATGAGATGATATGCATTATTTGAATGTAGTGAATTTCAATGTGACACTGCTCTTTGGGAGATGAAATTGTCTGATAGCATTGTACAGTGAGCATTCTTCAGCACCCACAGTAACTTCCCAGGAAACAGTCTGTGCCTGAATACGGTGACTAACAGTTCATCATTAGCTTACTTTTGAGGCTCTGGACCTTCTTGAGCAGCTTTGCTCTGTCAAGCACCAAAAGAGTTTCTGAAATACTTTAAGTATACTCAAGCTTCTTGGAATACTCAAGTTTGAGAGCGTAGATCAATCCCATCAACAGCACACATGCTTTGGTTCGGTTTCCACACATGATCAGCCCTTTGTTTCCCTCCATCGCAATCAACACATCTGGTGTATGCTCCTTGGCTGCAGGATTATGGATCACAAGCACCTTCATGGTTTAGTCCATGTTGTCCTCATTTTTATTCTCCATGTTAAAAAAAGAAACAAAAATATGCACTTTTAAGTTAAGGACAATAACAAGATACTATCACAATACATTTATTGATCATGTTTTCTTGGTTAAGCCAAATCAACCCAATTTTAATAATCAGCACTTCAATACAATTCAGTGACAAATTATTATTATGATTTTAATGCTATTAGGTAACCTTACTGTATCTATCCGGCTACCTAGCTAACGTTAGGTGACATTACCTGTAATGTTAGCTAACAGTTAGCTTACATTTGGAGCCTACATGGTTCAGCCGTGAAAGCAATAACGTTACATTGTGACACCGTCAAATGCCACAACAGGTAACGTTAGCTAGTTTGAAGTAACGTAACTAACATCTCTTCCAACAATCTCCACATTGCTACGTTTTAGTAACATTAGAAGCTAACGTTAGCCTTTCAACTCTGGCATTAGCTAGCTAGCTAGCACTCAGTAGCTTGCTAACTTTTAATGACAGACTGCCATTGAGTAACTTGTTAACAGCCTAGAGAAGCAAGCCAAATATACACTCTAAACCAACCATTAAATAAGTTTATTACACACAGCAATCTGTTAAAAAGGAATCTTACCTTAGCTAAACCGAACAGCTTGACTCCAGTGTCCCGCCCGTGAAACGATAGATCTTGGCCAAGAACCAGCACTGACGCATGTGCACTTTGAACTGCAGACTTTGCATGTGTTGTATTTACTACCCTCCAAAATCCGTTTTTACAGTGTGGTAGAAATGTTTCTATATGGGAAACATGCATTTGGCCTCCAGCGAGCTTCTAATAATGTGTAAAGCCTGTTTCTTTCACTTAACAACTTTACAGTAGTTTTTCACCAGAATCTCTTGTAGACATGTCTCTATGTGGGAATGTTGCAATATGGCCTCCAGAGAGCTTCTAATACTGTGTAAAGGCTGTTTCTATCATGTAAAGAACTTTGCTGTAATTTCTCACCAGCAGCTCTTGTAGACATATCTCCATGTGGGAAATATGCATTTTGCCTCCAGTGAGCTTCTTATGATGTGTAAAGCCTGTTTCTTTCACTTCAACAACTTTACCGTAGTTTTTCACCAGAATCTCGTGTAGACATGTCTCTATGTGGGAATGTTGCAATTTGGCCTCCAGGGAGTTTCTATTAATGTGTAAAGGCTGTTCTATCACTTAAAGAACTACAGTAGTTTCTCACCAGAAATCTCTTGTAGACATGTCTCTATGTGGGAAACATGCATTTGGCCTCCAATGAGCTTCTTCTAATGTGTCTCTCGGACCCATACATTATTCAATTGTATTTCTCTACTACTGTGGCCTCAGCCTTCGGGTCTCTCAGACCCGTCCTGTATTCAATCGTATTTCTCTACTACTGTGGCCTCAGCCTTCGGGTCCCGGGGACCCTGGCCAGTGTTCAATGGTATCTCTCCACTACCGCGGCTCTGGCCTTCAGGTCTCTCGGACCCATACGTTATTCAATGGTATTTCTCTACTACCGCTGCCTCGGCCTTGGGGTCTCTGGGACCCATACGTTATTCAATGGTATTTCTGTACCGCCGCAGCTCTGGCCTGTGGGTCTCTCGGACCCGCACGTTATTCAATCGTATTCCTCTACTACCGTGGCCTCAGCCTTCGGGTCTCTCGGACCCGTACATTATTCAATCATATTTCTCTACTACCGCGGCCTCGGCCTTCGGGTCTCTCGGACCCGTCCTGTATTCAATCAAAATTTCTCTAATACTGTGGCCTCAGCCTTCAGGTCCCGGGGACCCGTCCTGTATTCATTTGTATTTCTCTACTACCGCGGCCTCGGCCTTGGGGTCTCTGGGACCCATACGTTATTCGATGGTATTTTTGTGCCGCAGCTCTGGCCTTTGGGTTTCTCGGACCCGTCCTGTATTCGATCGTATTTCTCCACTACCATCGCCATGGCCTTGGGGTCTCTGGGACCTATCCTGTATTCAACATCCAAGGCTTGACCTTGTCCTACTAAGACACTTTTATTAGCTATTTATAAGCTATTTTATTGATGGAAACAACTTTACATGACGCAACAAGCTGTTTAGAGCACCTTTAACATGATACAGAAACATCTTTATAGCATGTTCTTGAAGGAAATGACTAAAACTATTTTAGCGATGGAAACAACCTTTACACGCCGCAACAACCTGTTTAGAGCACCTTGAACAGGATTCTGAAACAGAAACATCTTTATAAGAGATTCTTGAAGAAAATTACTCTAAAGCTATTTTAGCGATGGAAACAACTTTACATGACGCAACCAGCCCAGTCTCATGCCAGGTTGTTATATAGTCACGTTATTGTAATCTATTAAGTCGTGGACAGGTTACGTAAATGCCGTTTTTTTTGTGTGGCCATTACGAAATTGAAAGCAATGCATTTTAATGGGAAGCATATTTCGTGATCCCAGAACGAAAGAGTAGCGAGTAGTTGATAAGGCGATAAGGGAGGTTGGTCGGGGGTGGTGGATGGGTCAGAAAACACAGGACTTTCACCCCGGATACCGGGGATCGCGCCCGCATGTGGCAGTTCCTTTGTCCCGCGTGTTGCAGTTCCTTTGTCGGCGTGTCCCGTGTGTGACAGTTCCTTTCCCAGTTCTTTTTTTTCCTAACCCAACCGTCTTGTTATTGTGGCGTTTCATTTCCCCGTTGTGGTGTTTCATTTCCCCGTTGTTGTGTGCCCCTGTGCGGGTCGCGAGTGGCGGCCCGTCTCGTTGTTTTAGCCGGCGTGTGGCGCCTCATTTCCCCGATCGCGAGTGGCGGCCCGTTCCGTTGTTTTAGCCGGCGTGTGGCGCCTCATTTCCCGATCGCGAGTGACGGCCCGTCCCGTTGTTTTAGCCGGCGTGTGGCGCCTCATTTCCCCGATTGCGAGTGGCGGCCCGTCCCGTTGTTTTGGCCGGCGTGTGGCGCCTCATTTCCCCGATCGCGAGTGGCGGCCCATCCATCCATCCATCCATCCATCTTCGTCCGCTTATCCGGTGTCGGTCGCGGGGGGAGCAGCTCCAGCAGGGGACCCCAAACTTCCCTTTCCCGAGCAACATTAACCAGCTCCGACTGGGGGATCCCGAGGCGTTCCCAGGCCAGGTTGGAGATATAATCCCTCTACTCCGAGCTCCTCACGGATGACTGAGCTTCTCACCCTATCTCTAAGGGAGACGCCAGCCACCCTCCTGAGGAAACCCATTTCGCACCGCTTGTGACCCTGGATCTCGTTCTTTTAAGGTCATGACCCAGCCTTCATGCCCATAGGTGAGGGTAGGAACAAAAACTGACCGGTAGATCGAGAGCTTTGCCTTCTGGCTAAGCTCTCTTTTCGTCACAACGGTGCGATAGATTGAATGCAATACCGCACCCGCTGCGCCGATTCTCCGACCAATCTCCCGCTCCATTGTCCCCTCACTCGCGAACAAAACCCCAAGGTACTTGAACTCCTTCACTTGGGGTAAGGACTCATTCTCTACCTGGAGAAGGCATTCCATCGGTTTCCTGCTGAGAACCATGGCCTCAGATTTAGAGGTGCTGATCCTCATCCCAACCGCTTCACAAGAGGTTGCGAACCGATCCAGTGAGTGCTGAAGGTCGCAGGCCGATGATGCCATCAGGACCACATCATCTGCAAAGAGCAGCGATGAGATCCCCAGCCCACCAAACTGCAACCCCTCCCCACCCCGACTATGCCTCGATATCCTGTCCATAAATATTACAAAGAGGATTGGTGACAAAGCGCAGCCCTGGCGGAGGCCAACCCTCACCTGAAACGAGTCCGAATTACTACCGAGAACCCAGACACAGCTCTCACTTTGGTCATACAGAGATTGGATGGCCCTGAGTAGAGACCCCCTCACCCCATACTCCTGCAGCACCTCCCACAGTATCTCCCGGGGGACCCGGTCATACGCCTTCTCCAAATCCACAAAACACATGTAGACCGGTTGGGCATACTCCCAGGTATGGAGGCGACCTTCTCGTCCACCGGGGTAAACTCCAACACAGCGGCGCTCAGCCGGGGGCTTGTGAGTATCCCCACACCCGCCCGGCGCCTCACACCCTGGGCAACATGATTCTGACATAATCTTCCTTTATAGGAGTTTCTTGAAGGAAATGACTGTAAAACTTTAGTGATTAAACAAACTTTACACGCCGCAAGAAGCTGTTTGGAGCACCTTACACATGATTCTGACATAGAAACTTCCTTTATATGAGATTCTTGAAGGAAATGACTAAGCTATTTTAGCGATGGAAACAAGCTTTACAAGCCGCAACAACCTTTTTGGAGCACCCTGAACATGATTCTGAAACAGAAACATCTTGATAAGCCCTTCTGGTAAGAAATGACTGACAAGCTAATTCAAATATGGAAACAAGCTTTACACGCTACAAGAAGCTGTTTGGAGCACCTTACACATGATTCTGACATACAAACTTCCTTTATAAGAGATTCTTGAAGGAAATGACTAAAGCTATTTTAGGGATGAAACAAGCTTTACAAGCCGCAACAACCTGTTTAGAGCACCTTGAACATGATTCTGACATAGAACTTCCTTCATAAGAGATTCTTGAAGGAAATGACTGTAAAGCTATTTTAGGGATGGAAACAAGCTTTTACACGCCGCAACAAGCAGTTTAGATCACCTTGAACATGAGTCTGCCATAAAAGCATCTTTATAAGCACTTCTGGTATGAAATAACTGACAAGCTATTTCAGATATGGAAACGAGCTTTACACGCCAGAAGAAGCAGTTTGGAGCACCTTACACATGATTCTGACATAGAAACTTCCTTTATATGAGATTCTTGAAGGAAATGACTGTTAGCTATTTTAGCGATGGAAACAAGCTTTACAAGCCGCAACAACCTGTTTGGAGCACCCTGAACATGATTCTGAAAAAGAAACATCTTGATAAGCACTTCTGGTAGGAAATGACTGACAAGCTAATTCAAATATGGAAACAAGCTTTACACGCTACAAGAAGCTGTTTGGAGCACCTTGAAGAGGATTCTGAAACAGAAACATCTTTATAGGAGTTTCTTGAAGGAAATTACTGTTAAGCATTTTAAGCGATGGAAACAACTTTTCACGCCGCAACAATCTGTTTAGAGCACCTTGAACATGATTCTGACATATGAACTTCCTTTATAAGAGATTCTTGAAGGAAATGACTTGTCGTGGAATTTTAGTGATGAAACAAAGCGTTTAGAAATATCAATGATCTGTTTGAAAACCTTGAACACTGTTTGAGAATAGAAAACCAAAGGTTGGTCTTTGAAATGATTTATTCATTTTTGCAAATGGAAAAAACACAGTTTCAAAGCTGTTACAACTGAACCTTGAACATTTTTCTAACTAGAAACCTAAAAATCAAAACATCTTATAGTGAAGAAAAACTCCATTAAGCCACCCCTTTTCAAATATCTTTAGCATGCTGCCACTTTTCAAAAAAAATACCATAGACAGAAGATGATTTTACAACCTTCCATTCTGATTCTCCTGTCTCTACTATTTTAGACTAAACACCTGCTTATCTCAGGAGACAGAAAGAGATGAACAGTTCACACAGTGTTATAGCCTTCTTCACTTTATCTAGGAGAAATAAACAAATGAGGAGCTGCAATTTCTTGATGGAAAAAGCTTTTATGCCATTGCTCACAGTTTACAAGGCCACCTTGAACTGATTCTCACTGGTGCCTTTTGAGTCTTGAAGGAAGGACTGTAAGGATTATGTGATGGAGGTTTAAAACAATCTTTAAATAAATGGTCAATATCATTAAACAAATGGTTAAAATAAAATTTGCCACCACAGACTCTAATGGTATTTTAGTGATGGAAACAAGCTTTACACGCCGCAAGAAGCTGTTTAGAGCACCTTGAACATGATTCTGACATATAATCTTCCTTTATAGGAGTTTCTTGAAGGAAATGACTGTAAAGCTATTTTAGCGATGGAAACAACCTTTACACGCCGAAAGAAGCTATTTAGAGCACCTTGAACATGATTCTGAAACAGAAACATCTTTATAGCATGTTCTTGAAGGAAATGACTGTAAAGCTATTTTAGGGATGGAAACAAGCTTTACACGCCGCATCAAGCAGTTTAGATCACCTTGAACATGATTCTGCCATAAAACATCTTGATAAGAGTTTCTTGAATGAAATGACTGTAAAGCTATTTTAGATGATGGAAACAAGCTTTACACGCCGCAAGAAGCTGTTTCGAAGCACCTTGAACATGATTCTGACATAGAAACTTCCTTTATAAGAGATTCTTGAAGGAAATGACTGTAAAGCTATTTTAGGGATGGAAACAAGCTTTACAAGCCGCAACAACCTGTTTAGAGCACCTTGAACATGATTCTGACATAGAAACTTCCTTTATAAGAGATTCTTGAAGGAAATGACTGTAAAGCTAATTCAAATGATGGAAACAAGCTTTACACGCTACAAGAAGGTGTTTAGAGCACCTTGAACAGGATTCTGAAACAGAAACATCTTTATAGGAGTTTCTTGAAGGAAATGACTGTAAAGCTATTTTAGCGATGGAAACAAACTTTTCACGCCGCAACAATCTGTTTAGAGCACCTTGAACATGATTCTGACATATAAACTTCCTTTATAAGAGATTCTTGAAGGAAATGACTCTAATGGTATTTTAGTGATGGAAACAAGCTTTACACGCCGCAAGAAGCTGTTTAGAGCACCTTGAACATGATTCTGACATATAATCTTCCTTTATAGGAGTTTCTTGAAGGAAATGACTGTAAAGCTATTTTAGCGATGGAAACAACCTTTACACGCCGGAAGAAGCTTTTTAGAGCACCTTGAACATGATTCTGAAACAGAAACATCTTTATAGGAGTTTCTTGAAGGAAATGACTGTAATGCTATTTTAGTGATGGAAACAAGCTTTACACGCCGCAACAAGCTGTTTAGAGCACCTTGAACATGATTCTGACATAGAACTTCCTTCATAAGAGATTCTTGAAGGAAATGACTGTAAAGCTATTTTAGGGATGGAAACAAGCTTTACAAGCCGCAACAAGCTGTTTAGAGCACCTTGAACATGATTCTGACATAGAAACTTCCTTTATAAGAGATTCTTGAAGGAAATGACTCTAAATGGTATTTTAGGGATGGAAACAAGCTTTACAAGCCGAAACAACCTGTTTAGAGCACCTTGAACATGATTCTGACATAGAAACTTCCTTTACAAGAGATTCTTGAAGGAAATGACTGTAATGCAATTTTAGTGATGGAAACAAACTTTTACACGACAAAACAATCTGTTTAGAGCACCTTGAACATGATTCTGACATAGAAACTTCCTTTATAAGAGATTCTTGAAGGAAATTACTCTAAAGCTATTTTAGCGATGGAAACAACTTTACATGACCAACAAGCTGTTTAGAGCACCTTGAACATGATTCTGACATAGAAACTTCCTTTATAAGAGATTCTTGAAGGAAATGACTGTAAAGCTATTTTAGTGATGGAAACAACCTTTACACGCCGCAAGAAGCTGTTTAGAGCACCTTGAACATGATTCTGAAACAGAAACATCTTTATAGGAGTTTCTTGAAGGAAATGACTGTAAAGCTATTTTAGGGATGGAAACAAGCTTTAAAAGCCGCAACAAGCAGTTTAGAGCACCTTGAACATGATTCTGACATAGAAACTTCCTTTATAAGAGATTCTTGAAGGAAATGACTGTAATGCAATTTTACTGAGGGAAACAAGCTTACACGCCGCAACAAGCTGTTTAGAGCACCTTGAACAGGATTCTGAAACAGAAACATCTTTATAGGAGTTTCTTGAAGGAAATGACTGTAAAGCTATTTTAGTGATGGAAACAACTTTACACGCCGCAACAAGCTGTTTAGAGCACCTTGAACATGATTCTGACATATAAACTTCCTTTATAAGAGATTCTTGAAGGAAATGACTCTAATGGTATTTTAGTGATGGAAACAAGCTTTACACGCCGCAAGAAGCTGTTTAGAGCACCTTGAACATGATTCTGACATACAATCTTCCTTTATAGGAGTTTCTTGAAGGAAATGACTGTAAAGCTATTTTAGCGATGGAAACAACCTTTACACGCCGGAAGAAGCTGTTTAGAGCACCTTGAACATGATTCTGACATAGAAACTTCTTCATAAGAGATTCTTGAAGGAATTGATTGTAATGCTATTTTAGTGATGAAACAAACTTTACACGCCGCAAGAAGCTGTTTAGAGCACCTTGAACATGATTCTGACATATAATCTTCCTTTATAGGAGTTTCTTGAAGGAAATGACTGTAAAGCTATTTTAGTGATGGAAACAACCTTTACACGCCGCAAGAAGCTGTTTAGAGCACCTTGAACATGATTCTGACATAGAAACTTCCTTTATAGGAGTTTCTTGAAGGAAATGACTGTAAATGGTATTTTAGTGATGGAAACAACCTTTACACGCCGGAAGAAGCTTTTTAGAGCACCTTGAACATGATTCTGAAACAGAAACATCTTTATAGGAGTTTCTTGAAGGAAATGACTGTAAAGCTATTTTAGGGATGGAAACAAGCTTTACAAGCCGCAACAACCTGTTTAGAGCACCTTGAACATGATTCTGACATAGAAACTTCCTTTATAAGAGATTCTTGAAGGAAATGACTCTAAAGCTATTTTAGGGATGGAAACAAGCTTTACAAGCCGCAACAAGCTGTTTAGAGCACCTTGAACATGATTCTGACATAGAAACTTCCTTTACAAGAGATTCTTGAAGGAATTGATTGTAATGCTATTTTAGTGATGAAACAAACTTTTTACGACAAAACAATCTGTTTATAGCACCTTGAACAGGATTCTGACATAGAAACTTCCTTTTTAAGACATTCTTGAAGAAAATTACTCTAAAGCTATTTAATCGATGGAAACAACTCTACATGACGCAACAAGCTGTTTAGAGCACCTTGAACATGATTCTGACATATAAACTTCCTTTATAAGAGATTCTTGAAGGAAATGACTGTAAAGCTATTTTAGGGATGGAAACAAGCTTTACACGCCGCAAGAACCTGTTTAGAGCACCTTGAACATGATTCTATAATATAACCTTCCTTTATAGGAGTTTCTTGAAGGAAATGACTGTAAAGCTATTTTAGTGATGGAAACAACCTTTACACGCCGGAAGAAGCTTTTTAGAGCACCTTGAACATGATTCTGAAACAGAAACATCTTTATAGGAGTTTCTTGAAGGAAATGACTGTAAAGCTATTTTAGGGATGGAAACAAGCTTTACACGCCGCAACAACCTGTTTAGAGCACCTTGAACATGATTCTGACATATAAACTTCCTTTATAAGAGATTCTTGAAGGAAATGACTGTAAAACTATTTCAGGGATGGAAACAAGCTTTACAAGCCTCAACAAGCAGTTTAGATCACCTTGAACATGATTCTGACATAGCAAATCTTCCTTCATAAGAGATTCTTGAAGGAAATGACTGTAAAGCTATTTTAGGGATGGAAACAAGCTTTACAAGCCGCAACAAGCTGTTTAGAGCACCTTGAACATGATTCTGACATAGAAACTTCCCTTTATAAGAGATTCTTGAAGGAAATGACTCAAAAAGCTGTTTAATGAACTATTTTAGTGATGGAAACAATTACTGTTAAGCTTCTTTAGCTATGGATACCACTTTTCACGCCGCAAGAAGCTGTTTCGAGCACCTTGAACAGGATTCTGACATACAATCTTCCTTTATAGGAGTTTCTTGAAGGAAATGACTGTAAAGGTATTTTAGTGATGGAAACAACTTTTCACGCCGCAACAAGCTGTTTAGAGCACCTTGAACATGATTCTGACATAGAAACTTCCTTTATAAGAGATTCTTGAAGGAAATGACTGTAAAGCTATTTTAGTGATGGAATCAACTTTTCACGCCGCAACAATCTGTTTAGAGCACCTTGAACATGATTCTGACATAGAAACTTCCTTTATAAGAGATTCTTGAAGGAAATGACTGTAAAGCTATTTTAGTGATGGAAACAAACTTTACACGCCGCAACAACCTGTTTAGAGCACCTTGAACATGATTCTGACATAGAAACTTCCTTTACAAGAGATTCTTGAAGGCAATGACTGTAATGCAATTTTAGTGATGGAACAATCTTTTTACACGCCGCAACAAGCTGTTTAGAGCACCTTGAACATGATTCTGACATATAAACTTCCTTTATAGGGAGAATTCTTGAAGGAAATGACTGTAAAGCTATTTTAGTGATGGAAGTTTCATGAAGGAAAAAGCTTTTTAGGGATGGCCTTTACAACAAGCTGTTAAGAGCACCTTGAACATGATTCTGACATAGAACTTCATGAGAGATTCTTGAAGGAAATGACTGTAAAGCTATTTTAGGGATGGAAACAAGCTTTACAAGCCTCAACAAGCTGTTTAGAGCACCTTGAACATGATTCTGACATAGAAACTTCCTTCATAAGAGATTCTTGAAGGAAATGACTGTAATGCAATTTTACTGAGGGAAACAAGCTTACACGCCGCAAAAAGCTGTTTAGAGCACCTTGAACATGATTCTGACATAGAAACTTCATTTACAAGAGATTCTTGAAGGAATTGATTGTAATGCTATTTTAGTGATGAAACAAACTTTTTACGCCGCAACAATCTCTTTATAACACCTTGAACATGATTCTGACATATAAACTTCCTTTATGAGACATTATTGAAGAAAATTACTGTAAAGCTATTTTAGCGATGGAAACAACTTTACAAGCCGCAACAACCTGTTTAGAGCACCTTGAACATGATTCTGACATAGAACTTCCTTCATAAGAGATTCTTGAAGGAAATGACTGTAAAGCTATTTTAGGGATGGAAACAATCTTTACAAACCACAACAACCTGTTTAGAGCACCTTGAACATGATTCTGACATATAATCTTCCTTTATAGGAGTTTCTTGAAGGAAATGACTGTAAAGCTATTTTAGCGATGGAAACAACTTTTCACGCCGCAACAATCTGTTTAGAGAACCTTGAACATGATTCTGAAATAGAAACTTCTTTATAAGAGTTTCTTGAAGGAAATGACTGTAAAGCTATTTTAGCGATGGAAACAACTTTTCACGCCGCAACAATCTGTTTAGAGCACCTTGAACATGATTCTGACATAGAAACTTCCTTTACAAGAGATTCTTGAAGGAATTGATTGTAATGCTATTTTAGTGATGAAACAAACTTTACACGCCGCAACAATCTGTTTAGAGCACCTTGAACATGATTCTGACATAGAAACTTCCTTTATAGGAGTTTCTTGAAGGAAATGACTGTAAAGGTATTTTAGCAATGGAAACAACATTTACACGCCGGAAGAAGCTTTTTAGAGCACCTTGAACATGATTCTGACATAGAAACTTACTTTACAAGAGATTTTTGAAGGAATTGATTGTAATGCTATTTTAGTGATGAAACAAACTTTTTACGCCGCAACAATCTCTTTATAACACCTTGAACATGATTCTGACATATAAACTTCCTTTATGAGACATTATTGAAGAAAATTACTGTAAAGCTATTTTAGCGATGGAAAAAACCTTTACACGCCCGCAAGACGCTATTTAGAGCACCTTGAACATGATTCTGAAACAGAAACATCTTTATAGGAGTTTCTTGAAGGAAATGACTGTAAAGCTATTTTAGCGATGGAAACAACCTTTACACGCCGGAAGAAGCTTTTTAGAGCACCTTGAACATGATTCTGACATAGAAACTTCCTTTACAAGAGATTCTTGAAGGAATTGATTGTAATGCTATTTTAGTGATGAAACAAACTTTACACGCCGCAAGAAGCTGTTTAGAGCACCTTGAACATGATTCTGACATATAAACTTCCTTTATAAGAGATTCTTGAAGGAAATGACTCTAATGGTATTTTAGTGATGGAAACAAACTTTTCTGTATTATCCTGTTTAGAGCACTTTGAACATGATTCTGGATAGAAACTTCCTTTATGTCTTCTTGAAGGAAATGACTCTAATGGTATTTTAGTGATGGAAAGTTTCTGTATTTAGTAGATTCAATGTCTTGTTTAGTTGCACCTTGAACATGATTCTCATGTAGAAACTTCCTTTATGTTCCCTTTCTCTCTTGAAATGACTGTCTTGTATTTTAGCGATGGAAATGTCTGGTGTTTGTTCACTTTGTGTGTTCTGTTTCTGACATATAAACAGTGTTTATTTTGTATGTTTTCCTTGAAGGAAATGACCCTTTGTTATTTTAAATGGAAACAAGTTTGACCACGCCGCCTGCCTGTTTAGCCACCTTGAACATGATTTGACATAGAAACTTCCTTTATCCCCCATTCCACAGAAGGAAATGACCACCATGGACCCAGCAGAGAGGCAACTTTTTAAGGAGAAACAAGCTGTTTAGAGCACCTTGGAGAGCCTTTTGACTTAAGACCTGGTCGGTGTGTCCCAGTTCTGGAGAGGATCTCTTGAAGAAAATGACTGAATAGTATTTTAAGGATGGAAACAAGCTTTGGGTGAGCCAACAAGCTGTTTAGAGCACCTTGAACATGATTCTGAATAGTTAAACTTCCTCCATGGCTAAGAGATTGCCTTGAAGGAAATGACAGCTAACACCTATTTTACAGGATGAATTGTTCTTTACACGCCGCAAGCTCCATTGTTTAGAGCACCTTGAACATGATTCTGACATGGAAAGAGCCTTTTTTTAAGACTTTTCTTGAAGGAAATGACTAAATGCTAAACGGACTGATGGAAACAAAGCTTTACAAGCTGCTAACAAGCTGTTTAGAGCACCTTGAACATGATTCTGCCCACATGAAACTTCTTGCGGGGAGATTCTTGAAGGAAATGACTGTAATGCTATTTTCCCTGATGGAAACAAACTTTACACGCCGCGGAGCTGTTTGAGCACCTTGAACATGGCTCCCATGATTCTGACATGAAACTTCCTTTATAAAGAGATTCTTGAAGGAAATGACTGTAATGCTATTTTAGTGATGGAAACAAGCTTTTACACGCCGCAACAAGCTGTTACCTGAGCACCTTGAACATGATTCTGACATAGAAACTTCCTTTATAAGAGTTTTCTTGAAGGAAATGACTGTAATTCTATTTTAGTGATGGAAACAAGCTTTTCACGCCGCAACAAGCTGTTTAGTTCACCTTGAACATGATTCTGACATGAAACTTCCTTTATAAGAGATTCTTGAAGGAAATGAGTCCTCCTGCTATTTTAGGGATGGAAACAACCTTTCTTTTCACGCTGCAACAAGCTGTTTAGAGCACCTTGAACATGATTCTGACATAGAAACTTCCTTTATAAGAGATTCTTGAAGGAAATGACTGTAATGCTATTTTAGTGATGGAAACAAGCCTTTACACGCCGCAAGGCCTGTTTAGAGCACCTTGAACATGATTCTGACATAGAAACTTCCTTTATAAGAGATTCTTGAAGGAAATGACTGTAATGCTATCCCGGCCTGATGGAAAGCCTCTTTACACGCCTCAGCAAGCTGTTTAGCCACCTTGAACTGATTTCATAGAAACCCTAGCTAGAGATTCTTGAAGGAAATCTCTCTGTGCCCTATTTTAGCTGATGGAAACAACCCCTTTGGATCCAGGCTGTTTAGAGCACCTTGAACATGATTCTGACATAGAAACTTCCTTTAGCTGGAGGCTTCTTGAAGGAAAGGCTAGCTAAGCTATTTTCATGATGGAAAAAACCTTTACACGCCTCCAAGATCCCTGTTTAGAGCACCTTGAACATGATTCTGACATAGCAACCTTCTTTATCCATTCTTGAAGGAAATGACTGTAAGATCCCTATTTTGGATGGAAGCCTCAACTTTACTAGCCAGCAACCCCTGTTTAGAGGCACCTTGAACATGATTCTGACATAGAAACTTCCTTTATAAGAGATTCTTGAAGGAAATGACTGTAATCCCCCTATTTTAGTGATGGAGGCTAGCTTTTCCCCGAGTCCCAGCAAGAAGCTGTTTAGCAGCACTCTTGAACATGAGTCCCAGCCAGCTAGCAGCTTCCCCAAGTCCCAAGAAGAAATGACGTAAGCCTATTTTTAGATGGTCCCCTTTGCCGCAACTCTAGTGCACCTTGAACATGATAGTGTCATAGAAACTTCCTTCCCCAGAGTTTCCCAGTGGAAATGACTGTAAAGCTATTTTAGATGGAAACAAGCATCCCAAGCCTTCAACAAGTCTGTTTAGAGTTCCCTTGAACATGATTCTGACATAGAAACTTCCTTTATAAGAGATTCTTGAAGAAATGACCCCTAATGGTATTTTCTGATGGAAACAAGGCTTTACCCCTGAGAAACAAGCTGTTTAGACCACCTTGAACATGATTCTGACATATAAACTTCCTTTATAAGAGATTCTTGAAGGAAATGACTCTAAACTATTTTAGTGATGGAAACTTGTGCCCAGCCGGCGGTCAGACAAGCTGTTTAGAGCACCTCTGAACATGATTCTGACCCCCTGTCCATAGTGGTTTCTTGAAGGAAATGACTGTAGGGCCTATTTTCCCTGATGGAAACAACTTTACACGCCCCAAGAAGCTGTTTGAGCACCTTGACATGATTCTGCTGAAACTTCTTTTAAGAGTTTCTTGAAGGAAATGACTGTTTTGTTATTTTTTGATGGTTCTCTTTACACGCCGCAACAAGCTGTTTAGAGCACCTTGAACATGATTCTGACATAGAACTTCCTTTATAAGAGATTCTTGAAGGAAATGACTGTAATGCTATTTTAGTGATGGAAACACGTCCTTTACACGCCCGCAAGAAGCTGTTTAGAGCACCTTGAACATGATTCTGACATAGAAACTTCCTTTATAAGAGATTCTTGAAGGAAATGACTGTAATGTCCTATTTTAATGATGGAAACAAGCTTTACACGCCGCAACAAGCTGTTTAGAGCACCTTGAACATGATTCTGACATAGAAACTTCCTTTATAAGAGATTCTTGAAGGAAATGACTGTAATGCAATTTTAGTGATGGAAACAAGCTTTTACACGCCGGAAGAAGCTGTTTAGGCGCCCACCTTGAACATGATTCTGACATAGAAACTTCCTTTATAGGAGTTTCTTGAAGGAAATGACTGTAATGCTATTTTTAGTGATGTGATGGAAACGTCCTGTTTACACGCCGGCCGCCCGAGGGTGTCTGTTTTCAGTCTTGAAGAAAAACATGATTCCGAGGCCATCTGTCTTCCGGTTGCCGAGGCCTCTCTGTTCCCAGTTGAAGGAAATGACTGTCCCCCTATTTTAGTGATGGAAACAAACTTTACCCTGTGCCCCAGGGCCCCTGTTTAGAGCCCCTTGAACATGATTCTGACATGAAAACTCTCTTTATAAGAGATTCTTGAAGGAAATGACTGCTGGTTGTTTTTGGTTGATTGAAACGTTTTTTTTCCTTTTTGTGGTTCTGTTTAGAGCACCTTGAACATGATTCTTGGTTTTCTTTGGAAACTTCTTTATAGGAGCCCTTGAAGGAGGGGGTTCTGTAATGGTTTTTTGTATTTTTGGAAACTATTTTTTTTCTTTCTAGTTTTCTGTATTATCCTGTGAACTTGATTCTGACTAGAAACTTTATGTTATAAGAGATTCTTCCTGTGTTCTCTGCTATTTTTGTGTGGAAGTGTTGTCAAGTTTCTGTATTTAGTAGATTCCATGTCTTCTGTTAGTTGTTCCTATTTGCCTGTCACCTCATGTATTTAGCCTCTGTGTTCACTTTGTCTCTTGTCAGATCGTCTTGTTCTATTTTGTATGTTTCCAGTCCTTGTACTGCCGCCCTTTGTTATATTAAATACCTCAGCCTGCAACCACCTGTTTAGAGCACCTTGAACATGATTCTGACATAGAAACTTTTGGGTATAATTCCCTTCTTGAAGGAAATAACTCTAATGGTATTTTTTAGTGATGGAAACGGGTTTGATTCTTATTATGAGCTTTCCTCCTTTTAGAGCTTATTGAACATGATTCTGACATATAAACTTATTACTTTGGGTGTCACTTGGGTGTGGTAACTGTAATTAGTGTGTGCATGCATTCACTTTACAGCGGGTTTGGAACCAGGTGTTGGGATGATGGAGGGTGAGCATGTGGAGATTCTTGTTGACCGTCACTGTAATGCTATTTTGGTATCTGCTATTACTGCACTGTCTAGGTATCTTTGAACATGATTCTTTATGAAATGCATCAATTGAAGTAAGTGCTGTTTCTTGCTAAGTTTTGAAATGGATGGAAACAAAGGCATTCCATCAAGTGCAACAAATGGTTCAGAGCACCTTGAACATGATTCAGTGTAAAGAAACTTCCTTTATACAGTTTTCTTGAAGGAAATGACTGTAATAGGTATTTTAGTGATGTAAACAAGCTTTACAAGCCGCAACAACCTGTTTAGAGCACCTTGAACATGATTCTGACATATAATCTTCCTTTATAGGAGTTTCTTGAAGGAAATGACTGTAAAGGTATTTTAGCGATGGAAACTACATTTACACGCCGGAAGAAGCTTTTTAGAGCACCTTGAACATGATTCTGAAACAGAAACATCTTTATAAGAGTTTATTGAAGAAATTACTGTTAAGCTATTTTAGTGATGAAACAAACTTTTTACGCCGCAACAATCTGTTTATAGCACCTTGAACATGATTCTGACATAGAAACTTCCTTTATAAGACATTATTGAAGAAAATTACTCTAAAGCTATTTTAGCGATGGAAACAACTTTACAAGCTGCAACAACCTGTTTAGAGCACCTTGAACATGATTCTGACATATAATCTTCCTTTATAGGAGTTTCTAGAAGGAAATGACTGTAAAGCTATTTTAGCGATGGAAACAACCTTTACACGCCGCAAGAAGCTGTTTCGAGCACCTTGAACAGGATTCTGAAACAGAAACATCTTTATAAGAGTTTATTGAAGAAATTACTGTTAAGTTTTGCCGCAACAAGCTGTTTAGGAAACTTGAACATGATTCTGACATAGAAACTTCCTTTACAAGAGATTCTTGAAGGAATTGATTGTAATGCTATTTTAGTGATGAAACAAACTTTTTACGCCGCAACAATCTGTTTATAGCACCTTGAACATGATTCTGAAATAGAAACTTCCTTTATAAGACATTCTTGAAGAAAATTACTCTAAAGCTATTTTAGCGATGGAAACAACTTTACGTGACAAAACAAGCTGTTTAGAGCACCTTGAACATGATTATGACATAGAACTTCCTTCCTAAGAGATTCTTGAAGGAAATGACTGTAAAGCTATTTTAGGTATGAAACAAACTTTACACGCCGCAAGAAGCTGTTTATATCACCTTGAACATGATTCTGAAACAGAAACATCTTTATAGGAGATTCTTGAAAGAAATGACTCTAATTGTATTTTAGTGATGGAAACAAGCTTTACACGCCGGAAGAAGCTTTTTAGAGCACCTTGAACATGATTCTGACATAGAAACTTCCTTTATAGGAGTTTCTTGAAGGAATCGATTGTAATGCTATTTTAGTGATGAAACAAACTTTAGACGCCGCAAGAAGCTGTATCGAGCACCTTGAACATGATTCTGACATATAATCTTCCTTTATTTCTTCAAATAAACTTCAAGGAAATGACTGTATAGCTATTTTAGCGATGGAAACTACCTTTACACGCCGCAAGAAGCAATTTAGAGCACCTTGAACATGATTCTGAAACAGAAACATCTTTATAAGAGTCAAGGAAATTACTGTTAAGCTATTTTAGTGATGAAACAAACTTGTTACGCCGCAACAATCTGTTTATAGCACCTTGAACATGATTCTAACATAGAAACTTCCTTTATAAGACATTATTGAAGAAAATTATTCTAAAGCTATTTTAGCGATGGAAACAACTTTACAAGCTGCAACAACCTGTTTAGAGCACCTTGAACATGATTCTGACATAGAAACTTCCTTTACAAGAGATTCTTGAAGGAATTGATTGTAATGCTATTTTAGTGATGAAACAAACTTTACACGCCGCAAAGCTGTTTCGAGAACCTTGAACATGATTCTGACATATAATCTTCCTTTATAGGAGTTTCTTGAAGGAAATGACTTTAAAGCTATTTTTAGGGATGGAAAAAAGCTTTACAAGCCGCAACAAGCAGTTTAGATCACCTTGAACATGATTCTGACATAGAAACTTCCTTCATAAGAGATTCTTGAAGGAAATGACTGTAATGCAATTTTACTGAGGGAAAAAAGCTTACACGCCGCAACAAGCTGTTTAGAGCACCTGAACAGGATTCCATGATATAACCTTCCTTTATAGGAGTTTCTTGAAGGAAACGATTGTAATGCTATTTTAGTGATGAAACAAACTTTACACGCCGCAACAATCTGTTTGTAGCACCTTGAACATGATTCTGACAAAGAAACTTCCTTTATAAGAGATTCTTGATGGAAATTACTCTAATGGTATTTTAGTGATGGAAACAAGCTTTACACATACGGAAGAAGCTTTTTAGAGCACCTTAAACATGATTCTGACATAGAAACTTCCTTTACAAGAGTAATTGATTGTAATGCTATTTTAGTGATGAAACAAACTTTACACGCCGTAAGAAGCTGTTTATAGCACCTTGAACATGATTCTGACATATAATCTTCCTTTATAGGAGTTTCTTGAAGCAAATTACTGTAAAGCTATTTTATGGATGGAAACAAGCTTTACAAGCCGCAACAAACAGTATGATGATGATGATGATGATGATGATGATGATAATGACAGCAACTAGCACTGTAAGCACTCATAACTAGGGCTGGTTTGCTGCTTCCTGGTTTTTAATGAATAGTTTGAGCAGGCTTGTATGCTTTGCTATTTATCATTCAAAATGTCTCCTTAATTCAGCGCTAACCAAAATTCAACAAACTGACAGTTTAGGTTCTGTGTGTTTTCATTGTAACTGATCAGGATCTAATTGATGCTGTGTTGCTGATTAGTTGATTAGTCTAACTGCAAAAAAATCCATGTTTGTTTTTCTTGAGCTCTGAACAGTCCTGCCAATGTGAACCAAAAAAAAATATTGAAACAAGCTGTTTTTGGACAATAAATAAACACTTTTTTGTCGAAGCTGCTGTCTAAGTAACTTTTTAAAGCGTTGTTGTACTCAATGTATAGCCAGCTTTGGTGTTTTGAATGATTACACTTAACACTTAACCATAATATTGTATCTGTACAGTATGTTTTTCTAAGAAGGATAATAAATAAATAAAGTTTTTTTCAATCTTTGGTAGCAGAAGGTTTTCGGAAGTACATTGAAAAAACAACACTACCCACAATGTTACGCGTAACAGCAACGTCTCTGATTGTCCAATCTCGCTGTTACCATAGAAACGTTTACCCCGCAAAAATACGAACGGCTACCTTTGCCTTTTCCATAGATATATATGCCTTTTCTTGCCGTTTTCAAAATGTTTTTTTTTTTGCCGAATCAAATGGTTTATGCTCACTATTCATCTGTAGCTGGTTGTCATGGTTACAGGCTTAAAACTTTCTATCAGCTATTTTCGAATGGGGGAAAAACACTTCCGGAAGCAGAGCCATTCAAAAAGTGGGTAGTCAATGTTGAGCTCTATATTTCTGAAATAAACCAACATATACATTTTTTCATAACATAGAACATCTAGATGCTGTGTAATTACTAATTCGGATTTACTAGATATTTGAAATATTCAGTAGATATATCTTTTCAGAACCCTAGTTTACAACCCTAATTTGCAAACCAGAAGAACTACAACTGTAGTGCTGATTTGTATCAAGCTACATGGCGTGGCTACAGGGAGTTGTAGTTTTTAAAACATTACAGTTTTTCTTAGAATTGGAGGTTGTAAATATTGAGATGAGAGTAGAGTGAGGGGTTTAGGTGTATAGTAAACGCATCTATGTAATCATATTTCAAATATGTAATTGTTAAATTGGTTAAAATTAATTAAATTACATTTTAACAGTATTTGACACACCCCCAGTTGTTGACTATAATGACTTGATAGATGAGGCCAATAGCTTTTTTATAACACTTGGTCCCATGTCTCTAACCCCTTTTGTTACTGAATTACAAGCATTTAAACATGCACCAGAGGGATGTTTCAAAGGGCGGTCATTCAAAGCAGGAGCCATGAAGAATCTTTATACTAACATATGTTACTCTCCAGGACAAGACCTTTCCAACAATGTATTTGGTTCAACTCTACAACAAAGTTTTAATTTTCTCATTTCACAGACACAAGCCAGCAGGTGCACTCTTTCAGAGAGCACTTTCAAGGCTTAATATATAAAATGAAGCTTTTTGTTTGTTTGTTTGTTTCTGACTGTGTAAAAATATTTAACACACACACACACACACACACACACACACAGTTTATTTCTGTTTGGGACACACATGGCATAGGCTATTATGTTAATGCTGCTATTAGGGTTGTAAATCAAACGTGTATTATTAGTGTTATTCAAAACCAAGAGGACACATAGTGTAGCCCTAGGCCCTGTTCTATTCTCTGTAGGCTATTCCTCCATTGAAATTTTTTATTTTGAGCTTTACAAAAGGCAAATATTTAGTTTTTCTCTTAACATTTTCCTCCTTCCAACACCCTGTCACTGTGAGCAACTAAATGCTTCAGCTATGTTTGGCAAATCTAGCATAGCCTATTTAGCCTACTGTAAAATCCAACCAGATGGTAGGCCTACTTAATGTAGAAATTGTTTTATGTTTCAAGAACGCTGATTTAATATTAAGTAGCATATCCCCAGCGACATATTCTTTTAAGTATACAATCAAATGACATAAATAAAATTTTACAATCACAGGTTATTAAACGTCTTTTCTTAATAGAGATATAGTCTAGTGGCATTTGGATGTGGGTTGCGGCCGACCGGGCGGCAATTTGAAACGGAATGGAGCCCATCCACGGCGGACAGCTCTAACCATGATTCGAACGCGCCCCTAGCCTTCCGCTATCCAAACTGACGTAATAAAATGTACTTCTCAGAATCGATGGATAATAATTAAAACGGATATCCTTAACATAAACACGTCATATTGTTGAGTTGTCACGGACACTTTCATATTTTCTCTAAAACGTTAGAAAGAAAAGCTTAACACGTGACAGTAAAGAATACTTGTGAGCGGAAGTACGTCATGCAAGCCATGATGCAAGCTAGCTGGTTTCAGCCTCTATGGTTTCAGCCTCAGCTAAAGAAGCGTCCATAGCAACCAATGAAAACAATGGTTGTCTTGTGCTAGCTGTTGGGTTGTGTTGTGTAGTGTACTTACGTTTCTGTATCTTTATCTTATGTTTTTTTTTTTTTTCCTTTCTTTGCTTGTAGCTTTTCTTCTTCTATCTTGTTGATGTATCAATTGTACTTTTCATATTTTCTTTTGATACTTAATGTCATGCTGCACATTTGAAAATCCAACCATTATTTTTTAATTTATTTTTAAATTAGAAATAAAGTGTAGTCTTCCAACTGTATGCCCACGTTTTCACAAGTTTACTAATCCCTTTGACATAAACCCTCTTTTCAGTATCAATTTTGCAAAATACCTACTAGTGACAATAAACAAGGAAATTTTAACAGTCTGGGTAGTAGGACTGTGGAAAATAAGTTTAAGTTATGTAAAACATCAAATCATACAGTGACCCTGGGTATTGAATAGGTAAGCCAATAATGAAACTGAGAAATAGGATACCTTTTATTTCTAACATGTGTACTCAATTCAGTACAATATAACTTTAAATGTTCCCCACATTTATACGGTTTGAAAGGGACCACATTGATGGAGCCAATAAACAACAATAAAGTACAAAGAATTTTAACTAGGGTAAATTAAAATATATAAGTGTAATCCAAAGGCATGTAGAGGCAAGATTCACAAGGAGCCTATTTTAATGAAAATGATGAACAGGCACCTAATAAATGTTAACAGGCTTTAAATCACGTGTCAACTCAAGGCTGCCGGCCAAATCCGTTACAGACATGCACCAGAGTTCAAATGAGCTTTCACTCAAGCCGGACTTTCCGACCAAACACTCCAGGGTTCTTTTTAAACGGAGTGTGTGTGTTTGTAGAGATGCAGTCGGGGCCATCAAACACAAAAAAACCTCAAACTTGTGTACGTTAAATGCGTAAATATTTGTATTCAACAGAAAAGTCAGATTGGACAGACAGTCTAGCTAGCTGTCTGGATTTACCCTGCAGAGAACACAAAAACTACTGCCAACACAAAGAAACAGGAAGGGGATGGACATCAGCTGAAAATGATGGCTATCCGTGGAATTTTCGGTGGCAATGGACCTAGATATAGACTACTAGAAATCAGGGTGTTTGCATGGTGTGTTGACCCTGGCAATGAAGGCACATGCTTTTTAAAACCACAGGCAGTGTGGGACCATGATTGACACACTGAGCACTGAGACCATGAACGCCACTTCTTTGTAGCATTCTTCTTCTGGTCGTCAAAATGTATGCGGCAGACACAGCACAAATTGCCTCCATCTACCGAAAGAAAAACATAAATATTTTGGAAGTGAAGCCAGTTAGTTGAAATCATTAACATATATAAAACAATGTCTCTAAGGCAGCCATTTCATTTACAACTTTTGCCAAATGAAAATCTCCCTGATTTTTTAACGGTTAAACACCAAGCAAAATTAAATAACAATAAAATAAGTCAGAAAAGACTGTGGAGCCCAGTTGACATTTAAATTGCGCTGGTTTGACAATCAGAGGGGGCTGAGGGGTAACCTGACTCCGCCAGATGGATCGCTTCGCATTTGCTCGGCATATCCATCTGGGAACTTTCCGTTGGAGAACTTTTGGGAAGGGGCGGAAATACTGGTTAGCTGATTGGATAAACTATCTGTCTATCACCTATGTTGGTGATAGACGGGCCAAATCAACCAATCAGATCCACACGGGCGTATGAAAATACAACCACAAGCCCACCCCTGCTGCTGCAGGCAAAGCATAGCTCGTTAGCTCAGCATGCAAGCAACATGTCGGTAAAGGAGATTTACCGTTTGTGTAACGAGAATTTAGGAATAAAAGGCACCATTTCAGGTTCCCGGACCATATTCCAAAAGAAGGATCCAAGAGAAAAAAAGCATTAGCGAGCAGCTAACAGAATTAGGGCTACCGCTGGCTGATAATACTGGTTAGCTGATTGGATAAACCATCTGTCTATCACCACCTAACCCGCCTCAAAACCAACGCTGATTGGCCCGGTCGTTTGGCTATCGGCTCCAAATATTCTCTGCCTCAAGATACCAGACTGATCTGCGAGTGGAAAACTGGAGCTCGCCAGATCAGGACGGTCTCACGAGGCTAGCTGAGGGGCTGGGAAATGAAAAAAATAATTTCTGAAAATGTTAAATTAGGGAGATAATTTAAGTAATTATTTAGTGACACCTTTTATCAGGTGACCTGCACCTCAGTTTATCACAGCATAACCGTTACCATGGTCAAAAAACACAAAACTGTCGTTTTTTCCCCATAGATAACAGGCCTGGCCTTTTTAGTTGTACATGGAAATATCCCTAATTTTCATGTCAGAACCTTTGTTCTTATATTTTATTTTCAGTTGTTTCAACTTCTTTTTTTTTTTTTTGACTGCACCTAAATCAAATGCATTTTAGGTTCAATCCAATTCAACCAGTTTTCACCTGTGTAATTGTAATTGTGAAACATATTGCAGTATTGTAATCTGTTGAAATTACTTGTTTTTATCTTTGCTGCTTGAAAAAGGCATTATTAGTATCAATTGGACTTCCTTAAATATATATAACCACAGTTTGGACAGATACCTTCATCTTCAGTCATCACAATGGCTACATTAGTGGCTGTTTCTGAGGACTCTCCTTCCATCTGCTGTGCACCTAAAGAACATAAAAAAAACACAATAACATCTTTCTAGATGCAAATTTTGAATCTTAATTAAAAATTTTAATTTAGCATTTATACTGTCAATGGTTATAGTAAACATCTAAATCTAAATCTCAACAGCCAATTCAAAGTGTGAAATGATCAGGATACCAAGCTTATAGAAACTGTTTAATGTCACTTGGATAAATATTGTATCTATATATTGTAATTTTCAAACAAGTAAATGATTTGTAGCAATTGTTTTTCAAAATGTATTAAGATTGCAAGAAATACCATTTCCACACATAGCCTCAAAGATCTGTTCCACTGACTTCTTTTGGATGCAAACTGCTGCGTCTGTTGATTTAAAGACATTCAACCATGACACAAAGGTGAAAATTTCATCATATAATTTACATCAGACATGTGGACAGTGGTCAAATATGCTGTGTAATGAGGTTGAATTACAAAAGTTACATATGTAGTGAAATGTGCTTCTTAAGTTTAATGTTAAATATTCATTTAAATTTAATTCAATTTTTTAATTCATATTTTTATTGATCTCCAGCAGTTGGGAGGGTTGGTGCCTTGCTAAAGATCACCTTGGCAGTTCCCAGGAGGTAATAAAACAACTCCGCGTACCTTCTGCGTCCATGTGCTCGGACATTCCCTCTGCCATGTCAGTGGGGTTGCATTGTGCTGTATCTAATTGATATGTTTAGGAAAAAGGAAAACATGTGTAATATGAGCATAACAAATAATTGGTCTTCCTGCATTACTGGAGAACAAATAATCACATAGCAGTATCAATGAAGATTAGTTTAATAGTTTATAGTTAATAGTTTAATGAGCATGAAAAATATGTAAACCATTGCCAAGGGCCATCCCAGTCACATTTAACTAAACACTTACAGGATATTCTGAAGAGGTGCCTTTTTAGAAAACGTGTTATACTATAATTTTAATTAATTTATACTGTTTATTGATCCCCAGTGGGGAAATTACAATTTACACTCTGTTTGTTAGAAATCACTACACACTGGCCTGAAACACACACAGACATGCTCAGGACCTATTCATGCACAAATGGAGAGTCAGAGTGAGTGGGCTGCGGGGGGGGGGGGGGGGGTACGGTGCCTTGCTGGCAGTGCCCAAGAACTGGCATCTCTAGATCTACCAATCCACACTCTGTACTTTGGTCCGTACTGGGACTTGAACCAGCAACCAGCAACTCCCTACAGACTGAGCTACTGCCACCCCCATAATGATGAAAACTCCAACTGAGGAATATTGTAACAATCTTTACAAACTGTCAAAGACGCAAATGCAATAAAGCTGTTCTGGATGTCTGCAATGGCCCAGCACTTAACAAAGACTCACATGAAGGCCTGTATTATTCTTTAGTTAACTTATTTTCCCAACTTTGCATAGAGCCAAATGGTCTGCAGGAACACAAGTGAAGAAAGACAACAGCCACTGTTAATATCACTTACTTATTTCAAATGAAATTTGCTCAGCAGCTGCCAAAATGGCCTCTAATTGGTTTCTTCCGTAGAAGGAGGGCTTCTTGATGTGAAGTCCAATGGGCAGCCCAGCAACTTTGATTGTTACATCATCGTTATTCACAATGGACTGGTAGGGGAGCCTTCCAGTACCTCCGGCCTCCTCTGACATGTTACACAGTTGGATAATTCTGACTTCCCTCCTGTTGAAAGCTAGTTTTTTTAAAGTGTCATAATCTTATGGTTGATGGGTACATAAGATACATAATTTATTAATTTGATAATAATAAAAAAGTGTTTGAACGTATGCTTACTATATCTTTGGTTGAAAAGATCTTGTACTTTTTTCAAAAGCACACTGATGGGCTCTTTAGTAGTAGGTGTTGCGGCTGAGGAGCTGGCTGCAGATGTGAAAACAGACAACAATTAATTCCATAAAACTGTTTTATGTATATTTGCACTATTATGGGGCTGAGTCCATTTGTGTGGACTTTCATACAACAAATATTACCTTTGAAATGCAGTGCAAAATTGTTCACTGTGTCCGTTGAGTCAAGGAACACAGTGGCTTTTTTGCTACTCATTTCAAAGACCTCTAAGCTGGCCTTTTGACTGTCAAAGGATAAAATGGCCGTCTCCACACCCAGAGCCTCAAGCTTGGACACCTTTATAATATTTAGAGAAACAAGCAAACCACAAAAATAGTAAATAATTGATTATAAACAAAATGGACAAACGTTAATTTTAAAGATCCAACATACACTGATGAAACAACTCTTAACAGGGCTAGGCAATCTCTATGAAAACAGTGTTGTCACAGGTGAGAAATAAGTGCTTATGGAGATTACATAAACTATACATTAGCTCCATATACATGGAGTCTAATGGACTCATAGCCATATGTGACTACTAATGTTTCAATTGACCACCTTGATCTGAATAGACTAGCCCAACCAGTAAAAAGTTTGTTTGAGAGGGGTGGTATAAGCCTTCGACAATCTTTTTAATGTGAGAATATTTGATGCTGATAGCCTTGTAAACACTTGACCCAACTACTTTGTTTTACAGATTAATTGTGGTTTTACAGTGTTTATTCTTTTATTTTTATTTATTTTATGCTTGCCATTTCATGTTTAATAATTGCTTATAACATACATTTGGATGGATATGGTTTGAGTATGTGAATCATCGGAGGACCTGATTTAGTATACCCTAGATGTTTAAAAATCAGATGGAATCTTTATTTGGGATGAATTCTTTTCAAATTCTAAAATAATCTACAGATAAACACTCCAATTGTCTGTCACAATGTACTGCTCACATCACAATTGCCATCAATCATCCTTACATCTAATACTATAATGATACCACTAATGCCTAGCAAAGGAAGCTTCTTTCCAAACCTCTAACTTCAGGTTCTTCAGATGCCCTTTTATTTTAAGCTCCCTCATCTCAGGGCTAAGGTCCTGTGTCTGCCCATGTGCCTTCAGTGCTGCTGCCTCCTGAACATACTGCTTCTTCACATCTTCCCTCAATGTGGACCACCTACCCTTAATGTCATTCATTGTGCCTGAGAACAAAAATAGATGCACAGAAAACTTAACACCATAGAGTCAGCATCTCTTTATATAGTAAATTCATACAGAGAAAATCTGACAATCTGTCCAACACACTGGTTCACTTGGCTTGTAAAACCCTGCAACAACGCTGCAAAAACAAGATAACGTTTGCAGTAGATCACCTGATGATTCTTTTCAATAGACACAGCAGTCTTACACTGAGTCTGTGAAATACTTGGCAAATACTTTCTTGAAAATCTGTTTAATGACCCTTGTGAACCCCTGATGTAAACGCTATGTACAACAACAATCCATTTAGTATAACAATTAAAAGCATCAATTAAATATTGTTCATCACCTTTGTTTTTGAGAATGTCCCGACAAAAAAAAGATTGTACGGTGACAGCTCTCTTCTGTAAAGTTTTTGTTTTGGCGGCCCTGGCTTAGAACAAGTTTTACAGGACCTCTTGTAGTTACCAATCCAGTTCTGAAAGAGAGAAAACACAAAAAAAGAGAATTACACCAATTAAACTGAATTCAAATATATGTTATTTATAGTATCAAATCATAACAATTGTCTCATAACACTTTACAGATAGAGTAGGTCTAGACCACACTATAATTTACAAATACCCAACAATTACAATAATTACCCCCAAGAGTTACTGTGTGTGTATGTGTGTGTGTGTGTCCGTCCGTTTATAGCGTAGCAGGGCACTGAAAGGCACTGCAAGGTGTAGCAGGACGTAGCAGGGCATAGCAGGACGTAGCAGGGCATAGCAGGACGTAGCAGGGCATAGCAGGACGTAGCAGGGTTACAGCAGGGCGTAGCAGGGTTACTGCAGGGCGTAGCAGGGCACTGCAGGGCATAGCAGGACGTAGCAGGGCACTGCAGGCTGTAGCTGGGTGTAGCAGGACGTAACAGGGCACTGCAGGGCGTTGAGCAGGACCCCATCAGCAGCTGCAACCATGATTTAGATGCCATCCTAATCCAAGGAAAACTGCTGGGTGAGAAAACATATGGACTCCAGGGAATAAGCTCCCCAGAGCTAGGTTAGTAACAAGCATTTCTAGGACATGGATGAACACAGATGGAAAAGAGAGGAGAGAGGAGCTCAGTGTGTCAAAGGAAGGAAATGCCCGGCAGTCTAAAACTATAACAGCATAACTAAGAGCTGGTCCAAGGCAAACCTGAGCCAACTCTATAAGGGTTGGTAGAGAAATCTGACAACTATGAAGATAAGCAGAGAAGAGAAGGGATGTTAACAAAAACTTTAGATTTTTACCAGCAGTACAGAAGAATTATGTATTTATTTGATATGTTGATTGTAAGTGTGGAATTAAAGTAAACCTTACTTCTATGACATTGGTTTCCAAACCAGTAGCTGATGCAGCTCTTGATATGAGGGGGGAACCAACCCGTGTCATTCCATCCTCAAAAATGTTTTCAAAGTTTCCCTTTGTTCTTCATTAATTTGTGTTCTCTCTTGTTTAATAATAAAGAAAAAGCTGGTCAGCAATAAATCAGTAATAAACAAGTGTCATTGTTAGTTATGTATTTTAATATCATACTATCTTTCTCATACACACTCGCCTAATGCTCCTAGATTATCAATTGTAAGGCTTACCTCTCTGGGCCATCTTCAACCTGAAACACAAACAGAGAGAAACTTGTACATGACAGATTTGTATTAACTTTACACAGACAGACAGACAGACAGACATACAAACATACATAGAGACAGACAGACCTATGCTTTTGGGTATTATTTTTGAAGTTCAATGTTCAGGACAACAATGAATGTTTATGTTAGCCTCCCTCATTGCTCACTTACAAATAAGCAACAGAGACACCACAGTCTATCTATTTCTAATAGACTGACAGTCATCTTATAACAAACATGGCAGGCTTAAATTCATGGATATGCATATACAATGAAACTCTGGACACCTGGAGTCCATTTGATGTATCATCAATGCTACAGGTGCAATCCTTGGTGCAACCATAAAAATACGTTTTGGGTTTGAATATTTCACTCAATAGGCGTATGAATACGTTAATGAGCAGCTACATGCAATAAGCCTTACTATTAACACTGTGAACAGTGTGGAAAACTACTATTAACACTGTGAAGAGTGTGGAAAACTACTATTTACACTGTGAACAGTGTGGAAAACTACTTACTTTAAAGCTAATGGGGACATTTAAAACAAAACGCATTTAGGCTAATAATACAATAACGTTAGCTAACGCAATTGCAACAATTATCTCATGTCAACACTAATATCACGCCATCATAAAACATTTTTTTCTGTATTCTTTTCGCTTATTGACGCTTATTGACTAAATAATCACAGTTTAAAGGCTCTCATTTTAATGGTCTTACCTGTGTATACATATACCGTTATCCAGCAGACTTCCGGTTAGCGGCGACCTGGATGCGATATTACGAATCCCACTATGGCCACGCCAAGTCCCGCCCTTCACACACTACTATTGGCCAGGCGTCCATGCTTACATGTACAGGTCCTATCCCCTGACCAATCCCCTAACCCTAACCTTAACCACTCGAGGTGAAATGCCTAACCCCAACCAATCGAGCTGTTTCGTAGGGCGGGTCTTGGCGTGGCCATAGTGGGATTCGTAATTTTGCGACCTGGATTGCTCCGGGATTGGATCTGGAGTCTTCTCGTGTATTTATCCGTGATTAACCATGCGAATGGATGATAACAGCCCTCTGAGGCTACCAGTAGGCGCAGCAGGCCCCTACTGACCCATATCTATGAGGCTGATAACCACTGATAACGCCCATTCAATCCAATGATAACATTCGAAGCGGGTGACGCAACAAGTTGTTGAGGGCACTTTGAACATGATTCTGACATAGAACTTCCTTCATAAGAGATTCTTGAAGGAAATTACTGTAAAGCTATTTTAGTGATGGAAACAAGCTTTACACGTCGCAAGAAACTGTTTAGAGCACCTTGAACATGATTCTATAATATAACCTTCCTTTATAGAAGTTTCTTGAAGAAAATGACTGTAAAGCTATTTTAGTGATGGAAACAACCTTTACACGCCGGAAAAAGCTTTTTAGAGCACCTTGAACATGATTCTGACATATAAACTTCCTTTATAGGAGTTTCTTGAAGGAAATGACTGTAAAGCTATTTTAGGGATGGAAACAAGCTTTACAAGCCGCAACAATCTCTTTATAACACCTTGAACATGCTTCTGACATAGAAACTTCCTTTACAAGAGATTCTTAAAGGAATTGATTGTAATGCTATTTTAGTGATGAAACAAACTTTACACGCCGGAAAAAGCTTTTTAGAGCACCTTGAACATGATTCTGACATATAAACTTCCTTTATAGGAGTTTCTTGAAGGAAATGACTGTAAAGCTATTTTAGGGATGGAAACAAGCTTTACAAGCCGCAACAATCTGTTTATAGCACCTTGAACATGATTCTGACATAGAAACTTCCTTTATAAGACATTCTTGAAGAAAATTACTCTAAAGCTATTTTAGCGATGGAAACAACTTTACATGACGCAACAAGCTGTTGAGGGCACCTTGAACATGATTCTGACATAGAACTTCCTTCATAAGAGATTCTTGAAGGAAATTACTGTAAAGCTATTTTAGCAATGGAAACAACCTTTACACACCGCAAGAAGCTATTTAGAGCACCTTGAACATGATTCTGAAACAGAAACATCTTTATAGGAGTTTATTGAAGGAAATGACTGTAAAGCTATTTTAGGGATGGAAACAAGCTTTACACGCCGCAACAAGCAGTTTAGTTCACTTTGAACATGATTCTGACATATAATCTTCCTTTACAAGAGATTCTTGAAGGAATTGATTGTAATGCTATTTTAGTGATGAAACAAACTTTTTACGCCGCAACAATCTCTTTATAACACCTTGAACATGATTCTGACATAGAACTTTCTTCATAAGAGATTCTTGAAGGAAATGACTGTAAAGCTATTTTAGGGATGGAAACAATCTTTACAAGCCGCAACAACCTGTTTAGAGCACCTTGAACATGATTCTGACATATAATCTTCCTTTATAGGAGTTTCTTGAAGGAAATGACTGTAAAGCTATTTTAGCAATGGAAACAACTTTTACACGCCGGAAGAAGCTTTTTAGAGCATCTTGAACATGATTCTGAAACAGAAACATCTTTATAGGAGTTTCATGAAGGAAATGACTGTAAAGCTATTTTAGGGATGGAAACAAGCTTTACAAGCCGCATCAACCTTTTAAGAGCACCTTGAACATGATTCTGAAACAGAAACATCTTTATAGGAGTTTCATGAAGGAAATGACTGTAAAGCTATTTTAGGGATGGAAACAAGCTTTACACGCCGCATCAAGCAGTTTAGATCACCTTGAACATGATTCTGCCATAAAAGCATCTTGATAAGCACTTCTGGTATGAAATGACTGACAAGCTATTTCAGATATGGAAACAAGCTTTACATGCCACAAGAAGCTGTTTGGAGGACCTTACACATGATTCCTACATAGAAACTTCCTTTATATGAGATTCTTGAAGTAAATGACTGTAAGCTATTTTAGGGATGGAAACAAGCATTACAAGCCGCAACAACCTGTTTGGAGCACCCTGAACATGATTCTGAAACAGAAAAATCTTGATAAGCACTTCTGGTAGGAAATGACTGACAAGCAAATTCAAATATGGAAACAAGCTGTACACGCTACAAGAAGGTGTTTGGAGCACCTTGAACAGGATTCTGAAACAGAAACATCTTTATAGGAGTTTCTTGAAGGAAATTACTGTTAAGCATTTTTAGCGATGGAAACAACTTTTCACGCCGCAACAATCTGTTTAGAGTACCTTGAACATGATTCTGAAACAGAAACATAGGAGTTTCTTGAAGGAAATGACTGTAAAGCTATTTATGGGATGGAAACAAGCTTTACAAGCCGCAACAACCTGTTTAGAGCACCTTGAACATGGTTCTGACATAGAAAATCTTCCTTCATAAAAGATTCTTGAAGGAAATGACTCTAAAGCTATTTTAGGGATGGAAACAAGCTTTACAAGCCACAACAAGTTGTTGAGGGCACCTTGAACATGATTCTGACATAGAACTTCCTTCATAAGAGATTCTGTAAAGCTATTTTAGCAATGGAAACAACCTTTACACACCGCAAGAAGCTATTTAGAGCACCTTGAACATGATTCTGAAACAGAAACATCTTTATAGGAGTTTATTGAAGGAAATGACTGTAAGGCTATTTTAGGGATGGAAACAAGCTTTACAAGCCGCAACAAGCTGTTTAGAGCACCTTGAACAGGATTCTGAAACAGAAACATCTTTATAGGAGTCTCTTGAAGAAATTACTGTTAAGCGTTTTTAGCGATGGAAACAACTTTTCACGCCGCAACAATCTGTTTAGAGCACCTTGAACATGATTCTGACATATAAACTTCCTTTATAAGAGATTCTTGAAGGAAATGACTCTAATGGTATTTTAGTGATGTAAACAAGCTTTACACGCCGCAAGAAGCTGTTTAGAGCACCTTGAACATGATTCTGACATACAATCTTCCTTTATAGGAGTTTCTTGAAGGAAATGACTGTAAATGTATTTTAGCAATGGAAACAACATTTACAGGCCGGAAGAAGCTCTTTAGAGCACCTTGAACATGATTCTGACATAGAAACTTCCTTTACGAGAGATTCTTGAAGGAATTGATTGTAATGCTATTTTAGTGATGAAACAAACTTTACACGCCGCAAGATGCTGTTTCGAGCACCTTGAACATGATTCTGACATATAATCTTCCTTTATAGGAGTTTCTTGAAGGAAATGACTGTATAGCTATTTTAGCGATGGAAACTACCTTTACACGCCGCAAGAAGCTATTTAGAGCACCTTGAACATGATTCTGACATACAATCTTCCTTTATAGGAGTTTCTTGAAGGAAATGACTGTAAAGCTATTTTAGGGATGGAAACAAGCTTTACAAGCCACAACAAGTTGTTGAGGGCACCTTGAACATGATTCTGAAACAGAAACATCTTTATAGGAGTTTCATGAAGGAAATGACTGTAAAGCTATTTTAGGGATGGAAACAAGCTTTACACGCCGCATCAAGCTGTTTGGAGGACCTTACACATGATTCCTACATAGAAACTTCCTTTATATGAGATTCTTGAAGTAAATGACTGTAAGCTCTTTTAGGGATGGAAACAAGCATTACAAGCCGCAACAACCTGTTTGGAGCACCCTGAACATGATTCTGAAACAGAAAAATCTTGATAAGCACTTCTGGTAGGAAATGACTGACAAGCTAATTCAAATATGGAAACAAGCTGTACACGCTACAAGAAGGTGTTTGGAGCACCTTGAACAGGATTCTGAAACAGAAACATCTTTATAGGAGTTTCTTGAAGGAAATTACTGTTAAGCATTTTTAGCGATGGAAACAACTTTTCACGCCGCAACAATCTGTTTAGAGTACCTTGAACATGATTCTGAAACAGAAACATAGGAGTTTCTTGAAGGAAATGACTGTAAAGCTATTTATGGGATGGAAACAAGCTTTACAAGCCGCAACAACCTGTTTAGAGCACCTTGAACATGGTTCTGACATAGAACTTCCTTCATAAGAGATTCTTGAAGGAAGTGACTGGAAAGCTATTTTTAGGGATGGAAACAAGCTTTACAAGCCGCAAAAAGCAGTTTAGATCACCTTAAACATGATTCTGACATAGAAAATCTTCCTTCATAAAAGATTCTTGAAGGAAATGACTCTAAAGCTATTTTAGGGATGGAAACAAGCTTTACAAGCCACAACAAGTTGTTGAGGGCACCTTGAACATGATTCTGACATAGAAACTTCCTTCATAAGAATTCTTGAAGAAATTCTGTAAAGCTATTTTAGCAATGGAAACAACCTTTACACACCGCAAGAAGCTATTTAGAGCACCTTGAACATGATTCTGAAACAGAAACATCTTTATAGGAGTTTATTGAAGGAAATGACTGTAAGGCTATTTTAGGGATGGAAACAAGCTTTACAAGCCGCAACAAGCTGTTTAGAGCACCTTGAACATGATTCTGAAACAGAAACATCTTTATAGGAGTTTCTTGAAGAAATTACTGTTAAGCTTTTTTAGCGATGGAAACAACTTTTCACGCCGCAACAATCTGTTTAGAGCACCTTGAACATGATTCTGACATATAAACTTCCTTTATAAGAGATTCTTGAAGGAAATGACTCTAATGGTATTTTAGTGATGGAAACAAGCTTTACACGCCGCAAGAAGCTGTTTAGAGCACCTTGAACATGATTCTGACATACAATCTTCCTTTATAGGAGTTTCTTGAAGGAAATGACTGTAAAGGTATTTTAGCAATGGAAACAACATTTACAGGCCGGAAGAAGCTTTTTAGAGCACCTTGAACATGATTCTGACATAGAAACTTCCTTTACAAGAGATTCTTGAAGGAATTGATTGTAATGCTATTTTAGTGATGAAACAAACTTTACACGCCGCAAGATGCTGTTTAGAGCACCTTGAACATGATTCTGACATATAATCTTCCTTTATAGGAGTTTCTTGAAGGAAATGACTGTATAGCTATTTTAGCGATGGAAACAACCTTTACACGCCGCAAGAAGCTATTTAGAGCACCTTGAACATGATTCTGACATACAATCTTCCTTTATAGGAGTTTCTTGAAGGAAATGACTGTAAAGGTATTTTAGCAATGGAAACAACATTTACACGCCGGAAGAAGCTTTTTAGAGTACCTTGAACATGATTCTGAAACAGAAACATCTTTATGGGAGTTTCTTGAAGGAAATGACTGTAAAGCTATTTATGGGATGGAAACAAGCTTTACAAGCCGCAACAAGCAGTTTAGATCACCTTGAACATGATTCTGACATAGAAAATTTTCCTTCATAAGAGATTCTTGAAGGAAATGACTCTAAAGCTATTTTAGGGATGGAAACAAGCTTTACAAGCCGCAAGAAGCAGTTTAGATCACCTTGAACATGATTCTGACATAGAAACTTCCTTTACAAGAGATTCTTGAAGGAATTGATTGTAATGCTATTTTAGTGATGAAACAAACTTTTTACGACAAAACAATCTGTTTATAGCACCTTGAACATGATTCTGACATAGAAACTTCCTTTATAAGACATTCTTGAAGAAAATTACTCTAAAGCTATTTTAGCGATGGAAACAACTTTACATGACGCAACAAGCTGTTTAGAGCAGCTTGAACATGATTTTGACATAGAAACTTCATTTACAAGAGATTCTTGAAGGAATTGATTGTAATGCTATTTTAGTGATGAAACAAACTTTTTACGACAAAACAATCTGTTTATAGCACCTTGAACATGATTCATACATAGAAACTTCCTTTATAAGACATTCTTGAAGAAAATTACTCTAAAGCTATTTTAGCGATGGAAACAACTTTACATGACGCAACAACCTGTTTAGAGCACCTTGAACATGATTCTGACATAGAACTTCCTTCATAAAAGATTCTTGAAGGAAATGACTGTAAAGCTATTTTAGGGATGGAAACAATCTTTACAAGCCGCAACAACCTGTTTAGAGCACCTTGAACATGATTCTGACATATAATCTTCCTTTATAGGAGTTTCTTGAAGGAAATGACTGTAAAGCTATTTTAGCGATGGAAACAACCTTTACACGCCGCAACAAGCAGTTTAGATCACCTTGAACATGATTCTGACATAGAAACTTCCTTCATAAGAGATTCTTGAAGGAAATGACTGTAATGCAATTTTACTGAGGGAAAAAAGCTTTCACGCCGCAACAAGCTGTTTAGAGCACCTGAACAGGATTCCATGATATAACCTTCCTTTATAGGAGTTTCTTGAAGGAAACGATTGTAATGTTATTTTAGTGATGAAACAAACTTTACACGCCACAACAAGCTGTTTAGAGCACCTTGAACAGGATTCTGAAACAGAAACATCTTTATAGGAGTTTGTTGAAGGAAATGACTGTAAAGCTATTTTAGGGATGGAAACAAGCTTTTTACGCCGCAACAATGTGTTTGTAGCACCTTGAACATAATTCTGACATAGAAACTTCCTTTATAGGAGATTCTTGAAGGAAATGACTCTAATGGTATTTTAGTGATGGAAACAAGCTTTGCACGTCGCAAGAAACTGTTTAGAGCACCTTGAACATGATTCTATAATATAACCTTCCTTTATAGAAGTATCTTGAAGAAAATGACTGTAAAGCTATTTTAGTGATGGAAACAACCTTTACACGCCGGAAGAAGCTTTTTGAGCACCTTGAACATGATTCTGACATAGAAACTTCCTTCATAAGAGATTCTTGAAGGAAATGACTCTAATGGTATT